>NC_064851.1:10273124-10275624 GCF_024139225.1 Suncus etruscus | reverse complement strand
TTTAAAAAGTTGCCCTTAGTATATTACTTTCTAGTTTAATGTATGTTGAAATAATTTTTTTTTCATTTAAAAAATGAAAAATTAAAAGATACAACGTAGTTCAGTGTTAAAGTGCCTGACTTTTTTTTATAGCATCCTAGATTTGATCTCCAGGACACCACACATTATCCATCTATTCATCCATCCATCCATCCATCCATTTATCCAAACATCTACCCATTCACCTACCTACCTATCTACTTACCTATTCTGAGCTATATTATATGTATATATGTATGCATATATCTAAATATACTGAGGTATATTATATATTACATCATACATTATAGTATAATATATGATAGGGGGACCTAAAGAAGAAAGACTTGACTAAGTTAATAGGTCAGAAAGCATGGTGTTATAATACAAGCAACATAAATTAAAAAAAAAGGAAACATGCAAACAGTATAATCATCATTTGGAACTAGGTGGAGAGGAATAATATTATAGAGATGCCAGAAGAAGAGAGGGGGGGAAAAGGGTAGAGGAAGCTCTAATTGGAGATGTAAGAGCTGAGAATGTCCCTAATTTATCAAAGAAACAAAATATCCTAATACACCCCAAGCTCTGGAAACCCACAGAGAAGCATACACCCCAAGTGTTATAAATAATGTGCTAAACACCAAAGATAAGAACTGACTGTTAGGAGAAAAATTAATAAGACAGAAAGAAATCCATATAGGATTAGCCACAGATTTTTGCAGAGAAGCCATATAGGACATGAGGGAATGGCATGAGATAGTCAAAGTTCTGAAGGAAAAAGATGTTCAACCCAGAACATCTTCCTTGATGAGCGTTGGGGTGCAAAGAAAGGATAGGGCCTTGGAGATAAGCAGAAATTGAAGCAATTTATCACCCCCAAACAAGCCTTGGAAGAAATATTAAGAGGTTTTATGAAATGAAAAGCAATCTCACCTAGAAGTAGAAGACAACAAAATTAAATACTGTGGGGGTGGGAGAGAGAGAATAACAAGGCCCCCTCAAGTAAATGTAAGTTCAATCCAACTAATAAGTCACAGGTATAGAATCTGACAACCATGCAACAAAGCTTATGGAAAAAGAAAACAAACTGAAGAAGCTCAAACTCTACAAAAGTATAATGATAAAGGGGCCGGAGAGATAGCATGGAGGTAAGGCGTTTGCGTTGCATGCAGAAGGACGGTGGTTTGGATCCCGGCATCCCCTATGGTCCCTCGTGCCTGCCAGGAGCGATTTCTGAGCACAGAGCCAGGAGTAATCCCTGAGCGCTACCAGGTGTGATCCCCCCCCCCCAAAAAAAAAAAGTACAATGATAAAGTCAAGGGAAGAAACTGTTGAACAAAGGGAAACCAAGAAGACATCAAAACACATAACTAGGCTCTATCTTCCAGCCCATCTTCTCCCTGGAATGCAGATTTTGTGTGCTTATCTGTATGCCACTTTGTTTTTTGCACTCTGGAAAAGCCCAGAAATTTTCACTTGAACATGTCCTTTATTTTATTTTATTTTTTTGGTTTTTGGGCCACACCCTTTTGATTCTCAGGGGTTACTCCTGGCTATGCGCTCAGAAATTGCCCCTGGCTTGGGGGGACCATATGGGACGCCAGGGGATCAAACCTACGCTAGCGCTTGCAAGGCAGACACCTTACCTCTAGCGCCACCTTCCCGGACTTGAACATGTTCTTTCTCTCTACCCTCCACCACCCCTTCCTCTCCCTCTCCCTCTTTCTTTACCCTCCCCATCTTTTGAATAAGTTTTATTCAATAAAAAACTATGTGTGGGGCTGGAGAAACAGCATGGAAGTAGGGCATTTGCCTTGCATACAGAAGGACAGTGGTTCGAATCCCAGCATCCCATATGGTCCTCGAGCCTGCTAAGAGCGATTTCTGAGTGTAGAGCCAGGAGTAACCCTTGAGTGCTGCCAGGTGTGACCCAAAAAACAAAAACAAACAAAAATCCCCCCCAAAACCTATTTGTGGACTGGAGAGATAGCACAATGGTACGGCGTTTGCCTTGCACATGGCTGACCAGGACTAACCTGGGTTCAATTCCCAGGTCCCTCGAGCCTGCCAGGAACAATTTCTGGGCACAGAACAAGGAGTAACCCCTACGCACCATCGGATGTGTCCCCCCACAAAGTAAAACCAAACCAAAAAACTATCTTGCTTCTCATATATGAGCACATATATGAGCACACACACACACACAGCCGGAGAGATAGCACAATGGGGAGGGCACTTTCCTTGCATGTGCCACCCCCCCCCCCCGGGTTTGATCTTTGGCATCCCCTGACCATTGCTAGGAACAATTCCTGAATGCAATGACCATTGCTGGATATGGCCCAGAAACGTAAAAACAAAAAACAAAAAATAAAACAAAAGTCGAAACCAAATAAATAAATAAATAACCTAAATACTCCCAAAACACAATAAAATAGAGATGCGTAGATTTTGGTAATTCATGAATGATCTGAAGTCACTA
>NC_064851.1:8490624-8668124 GCF_024139225.1 Suncus etruscus | reverse complement strand
TGGAGATCAACAAGTCAATTTACCTCCAAATCTGAAATGTCCCCCTAACTTTTTCAGTTCCATCAGTGGAGTGAGTTGCTTCAACTCAAAATGGAACCCCTGTCTCCCCCACCCCCCTTTCACCTTGATGTTTATTTTTCTGGAGGTCAGAAGTCCTAAAACAGATATTCTTCTGGGAATCTGGGAGCCCCCGGATGGATTACAGGCAGCTCTAAAGGATAATCCTCAGTCTCAAGCGGCTTACTTTAACTTAATCACATATAAGGATGCACATTTGGTGTGTGTGTGTGTGTGTGTGTGTGTGTGTGTGTGTATGTGTGTGTGTGTGTGTGTGTGTGTGTGTGTGATATTCAAGCTGACTAAAGGAGGCGAAAGAATGAATAACAGGGAGTAAGGTGTGAGGCAAAAATAGTTCTGTACAGGGCACCTGCCTTTGAAGCGTGAGGCCCCCAGTTTGATCCCTGACACCACCTTGCGTGTGTCTAAGCACTATCCTAGCAGGTATGATCTCAAATGCATCACATCACAAACTCCCCCAATCGGAAACTGGGGAAGGAAAATACATTTATTTTTGAAACAAGAAAGAATGGGACTGGGTTGGGTCCAGCCTCTGAGGACAGGGAAGAGGAAAAAGAGGAAGTCAGCAGTTGAGTCAGCTGTGAGAGAACAGCACAGATTCACCCCTGACCCAGAGGAGAGAACCAAACCAGCTGCTCCCCCCACCCCTTTGTCCTGGGGTTGTCTGATGGGCTTCAGTGACAAGGCAGAAAAAAGTCTGCTGACAAGTAGGAGCTCAGTTACTGAAAGAGTTGACTGGACAAATCACTTCCTTTGGGGGCCCTCTGTACCCCTTGTTTAGTAAGAAAGGGTTGAAGCCCTTGAGTTTTACCTTCTGAGGGGTCCCTAAATCAGCAGGATTGGGAGGCCTTCAGTCCTTTACATACTTCCGAGCTATCCCGTAGGCCTAGGGGTCAGGCAGGTAAACTCCAGTGTAGGGGTTACAGTAGACCTCTGTGGGAGGATGCTTGCCTTGCACTCATCTGACCCAGGTACCATCTTGGCATCCATAGCACTGCCAATGTGACTCCCCCCAAACAAACACGTCTCAGCCAATCTTCCAAAGTTGGGGTGCAAGTCCTGGCTCTGTCAATACTAATGTGTGATTAGGGGAGAAGATTTGTGAAGTCAGATCAGGTCTGACCTGGACAGACAACAAAAATGATGAGACCACTCAAGGCCATTGTTGTCGGCAAAAGTTGAGGTCCTGTACATAAAGGCAAATTCACATTCTCACGAGGCATTGATTTCTGAGAGTCCTCATTTCAAGAAAGTTCTCTGCAATTCTTTTTATTTATTTTGTTTTGGTTTTGGGACCACACTGGGCAATGCTCAGGGTTAACTCTTGGATCATTCTTGGCAGTGCTTGGGGGGGCCAATATGTGGTTACTAGAGATTGAACATGAGTTGACTGCATGCAAGGCCAATGCCTTACCCTCTGTAGTATGGCTTGAACCAAGCACTCAGTACCCCAGTATCTCAGGTAGGAGATGGAAGATGCTTGATTGACTGGCAAGCACTTCTTCAGAAGTGGGAGCTCTAAGACCTACATGTCCAAATGCTATCTTTGTAATGAGACTCTCTTTTTATTTGGGGGGAATGGATGATGCTCCCAAGTCTTTGGATACATTTTTTGTTTTGTTTTGTTATTTTGGGTCACACCTAGCAGCACTTAGGGGTTCCTCCTGGCTCTATGCTCAGAAATCGCCCCGGGCAGGCACGGGGGACCATATGGGATGCTGGGATTTGAACCATCGTCCTTCTGCATGCAAGGCTAATGCCTTACCTCCATGCTATCTCTCTGGCCCTTACTACATTTTTTTTTTTTTTTTTTGGTTTTTGGGCCACACCCGGTAACGCTCAGGGGTTACTCCTGGCTATGCGCTCAGAAGTTGCTCCTGGCTTGGGGGACCATATGGGACACCGGGGGATCGAACCGCGGTCCGTCCAAGGCTAGTGCTGGCAAGGCAGGCACCTTACCTTTCTTACTACATATTTTTAAAATTTAGATTCCAGGGGGCCGGGCGGTGGCGCTAAAGGTAAGGTGCGCCTGCCTTGCTTGCGCTAGCCTTGGACGGACCGCGGTTCGATCCCCCGGTGTCCCATATGGTCCCCCAAGCCAGGAGCAACTTCTGAGCACATAGCCAGGAGTAACCATTGAGTGTTACCGGGTGTGGCCCAAAAACCAAAAAAAAAAAAAAAATTTAGATTCCAGACCTGTGGCACTAGGGATGGACTAGAATGAAGAATCCTTCTGCCTGGGCTAGAAAGATAGCACGGCAGTAGGGCATTTGGCCTTGCATGCAGCTAACCTGGGATGGACGTGGGTTTGATTCCTGACATCCCATATGGTCCTCCGAGCCTGCCAGGATCTATTTCTGAGTGCGGATCCAGGAGTAACGCCTGAGTACTGCCGGGCGTGTCCAAAAAAATAAAAAAATTACTCTGCCTGACCTCATTCTCTGTGCTCACCTAGCTGATCTCTCTCCTCACCTGTCTCCCACAGAATTAACTCACTGAGCTGTTCCCATGAGTTACTTTAGCAGGAGACTGATTCTTCCAGCTCTGCTGATAGGGGCTGAGTCAGATTCACAGGAGCAGCACCTTGCTGGAGCTGCGTGTACCTAAGAAAACCTGGAATGAAACTTGGAATGTCTGTCCCTGGGGTTTGGGTCAGAGTTCACTGTGCTTTTTCTTATTCTCTCCCCCACCCCCAGGCTATACTCATGGTGCTCAAGGGCTACTCCTGGCTCTGTGTTCAGAGGTCACTTCTAGGGGACCAAATGTGATGAGGTCTCCCACTTCATGTGGATCCTTTGGACACCCCCAACCCAAGGCCCTCCTGGGTCTATTTTCGATTCTATGAAACAGAAGGAATGGCTGGAGGCCTGACCCTGAGAAACAGCATACTGGACCACAGTCACGATTGAAAATAAACTTAAAAGGCCGCAGTAATAGTACAGCTACTAGGGCGATTTGCCTAGCATGTGGATCACCTGGGGTTTGACCCCCCAATATCTCATAGGATCCCCTCCATTCCTACAGCTCTGCCAGGAGTGCAGAACCTCTCCCAAACAAAATAATACATTAAATAAGCATAGTAGGAATTCAGAAAAAGTGGTCTGCAAATTGCCTTGCATGTGACTGAGCCAGTACGGACCTGGGTTCGATCCTCAACATCCCATAAGGTTCCTTGAGCCTGCCTGGAGGGATTTCTGAGCAGAGCCAGGAGTAACCCCTGAGCACCACCGGGTGTGGCCCCAAAACTAACCAACCAACCAACAAATAAATAAATTTAAAATAATCAAAAAAGGAAGGGAGAATGGCCAGGCTGAGGCTGGAGGGGGTTCTTTTTTATTTGGGGGGGGTGTGAGCTGGCTACCCTCCCAGTCACCAGTTCTGAGACCCACACCCCCACACCACCACCCATCCAACACCCCTTGGCCTTGCAAGTTTTCTAGAACCTTCCAGCAGCTGAGTTCAGAGTTTGCAGGGAAAAAAAGCACCCCGGGGGCTCCGACTTGCTGACTTTCTCCCCCCTCCCAGTGGCTTTGTTTTCCCAGCTCATGTGACCCAGCTGGGCGGGGTCCGGGTGTTGCAACTCTGGCTTTTGGGGCGCGGTCTAGGACGCCGGGCGGGGATAAATGGGACGGCTCGGCCAGCGCTGGCCACAGTCGGACCCGCACCCAGACGCACCCGCTGACTCGCAGCCGGCTCCCCGCGACAACCCAATAGCAGCAGCAGCAGGATGGAGCGATCCCAGTCCGACAGGCAAGCCTGGGGTTCCCCTGGACCCGAGGGAGGGACCGGTATGGGGGTGCTGTTGCCAATCTCTGGCTCCCCGGGGCCAGGATCTTCTTCTGACTTTATCTTTATTTGGGGGGGGGATCCCCACACACACCTTGTGGGGCTCAAGGGCTGACTCACTTTTCTTCCCGGAAGGCTCTGTGCTCAGGGATCACAGTCCTGGCTGAGCTGGGTGGGGTGGGAGCTTGTGGGATGCCGGGGATCGAACCCGCATGGGCCGTGCTCAAGGCAAGTAAGTGCCGCTGCTCTGTCTCTCTCCGGACCTGGTATTTTTGGACTGGACTTTGGACCAGTTTGGAGGGGGGCTCTGTTTAACGAGGAACTCTGGTCTGCCTGAGAGAGAGAGAGAGAGAGAGAGGGAGAGGGAGAGGGAGAGGGAGTGGGAGAGGGAGAGAGAGGAGAGAGAGGAGAGAGAGGAGAGAGAGGGGAGAGGGGAGAGGGGAGAGGGGAGAGGGGAGAGAGGGGAGAGGGGAGAGAGGAGAGAGAGACTGTGTGTGTGTGTGTGTGTGTGTGTGTGTGTGTATTGGGAGGGGGCTTTGTCAAAGACTTCAGTGTGTGTGTGTGTTGGGAGGGGGCTTTGTCAAAGACTTCAGTGGTCTGCCTGAGTCTGTGTGTGTGTGTGTGTGTGTGTGTGTGTGTGTGTGTGTGTGGTGTTGGGAGGGGGCTTTGTCAAAGAGTTCAGTGTCTGCCCCTCTCCGGGGTGCCTTTGAACCCAGCTTCATGGACACCCTGAAATCCCACTTTATATATTTTTTCAGGGGGCTATGTCAAAGACTACAGTGTCTGCCCCACTCCTGGGGTGCCTCTGAGCCCAGCTTCATGGACACCCTGAAATTCCTCTTTATATATATCTTTATATATATATTTTTTTTTGGGGGGGGATTCCATCCAGTGATGGGGTCCATACCGGGTGACCAGGATGGAATCCGGTTCTGCCGAGTGCCAGGCAAATGTCCTACCTACTGTTTTATCGGTTGCTCTGGCCTCGGAGCCCTGATTGTGATTATTATATTTTATTTATTTTTGGGCTACTCCCCGGCGGTTGCTCAGGGTTTATTCCTGACTCTGCGCTCAGAAATCGCTCCTGGCAGGCTTGGGGGAACCATATGGGATGCCGGGATTCGAAACCGATGATGCTTACCTCCATGCTATCTCTCCGGCCCCCAATTATTTTTTTTAAATGGACAAATTTTCCAATATTTTATTCAGATTTGCTGTTGTGTATATCAACATATTTGTAACTTTGTATAAACATTGCTATGCCATATATATCTGAACTAAACCAAATGTAGGAACAATCATTTTTGTTTTTGTTTTTGTTTTTGTTTTTGTTTGGTAACTCCTGACGGTGCTCAGGAGTTACTCCTGGCTCTCCTCTCTGCTTAGAAGTCACTGCTGGCAATCTTGGGGGACCATATAGGATGCCGGGTATCTAATCCAGGTCTTTAGTGTGCAAGGCAAATGCCCTACTACTGTGCTGTCGCTCTGTTCTTCCCCAACCCCATTATTTTCCATCCAGAGGGGCAGCGACCCCGTGCCGCCTGACCACCCTGTGTCGCCTGACCGGGCAGCCCCAGAACTGGGCTTTTGAACCTTGATCTAGCCCCCTTCCACTGCCTTTCCTCTTGAGAGCTGGCTCAGCGGTTGTCGTGCTGGGGTGTTTTATAAGGGATGTGGGAGAAAAGGCGAAGAAATGCTGATTCTTGTGAAAGATTCATGCCACTCCAGAAACAGACCTTTCCTTGGAGTAGAGTTTGATTTTTCCTAGTTAAGGTCTGGGGGGACCCTATTATTGGGGTGCTGGGGTTTGAACCTGGGCCTACTATATGTTAAAGCAAGTTCCTTACCTCCACCCCATTATATTTCTGCTTCCCAGGATTTCTTTTTATTTTTTATTTTTTGGAAAAGCCACACCTGGCAGTTTTTAGGGGTTAGTTACTGCTGGCTCTGTGCTCAGAAATTACTCCTGGCAGGTTTGGGGACCATATAGGGATGCTAGGGATCGAACCCAGGTCTGCTGCATGCAAGGCAAATGCCCCACTATGCTATTGATCCCGGGGATCCCCCCCCCCTTTTTTTTAAATACTCAACCCCTTCTTTTGAATAAGCATCACCCAAAAAGCAGTTGTAAGATTTGTATTTGAACCTTAGCAAAAGCAGCAAATAAAATCTGGGTCCAGGGGCCAGAGTGGTGGTGCAGGGCGTAACACATCTGCCTTGTGTGCTCTAGTCTAGGACAGACTGTGGTTCGATCCCCCGCATTCCACATGGTCCCCCAAGCCAGGAGTGATTTCTGAGCACCCAGCCAGGAGTAACCCCTGAGCATCACTGGCTGTGACCCAAAAACCAAAAAAAAAAAAAAACAAAAAACAAATCTGGGTCCAAAGACCAATCAAAGCCACTGGGTTGTTGTTGAATCCCATATTAAATTTTTTTTTTTAATTTTGAGGTGATGGGGTGTTTGGGCCACACCTAGCCATACTGGAAGCTACTCCTTGTTCTATCTATGCTTGGGGTGTCATTCTTTTTGGTTCTGGGAGGACTATGCAGAATCAGGGATACAGCCTAAGCCTCCTGCGTGCAAAGTCCTTTGAGCTCTCCACTCAGAGTGCTCAGGGGTTACTCCTGGCTCTGTGCTCAGAAATCACTCTAGGCAGTACTCAGGAGACGCTATGGAATGCCGAAGATCGGATCTAGCCTAGTGTACAGAATGCAAGGCCAACTCCTGACCTGCTGTGCTATTGCTCAGGCCCCACCCAAACTTTCTTGCAGGCTTGGACCCTTTCACTCTGCTCATAGCCACCTCTTTGTCCCCCCCTGCAGCATGCGCCAGGATTTGTCAGAGGCCATGAAGGAAGCCACCAAGGAAGTCCACTTCCAGGCAGAGAACGCTGAATTCATGAAGAACTTCCAGAAGGGCCAGGTGACCCCAAAGGACTTTAAGGTAGGTGATCGGGTAGACCTGGGCATGCTGCAGGTGGGGAAGGGCAAAAGATGGGGTCAGGTGTAGTTCAGGTGGGGATTGTGGGGGCTGGAGACCACCTAGGCCTGGCTATAGGAATCAATTTATAGTTGGACCATGGAGGCTCAGAGATAGGATGTGATTACTTAGAGGTCACACAGCAAATTATTTTTTTTTTTTTTTTTGGTTTTTTGGGCCACACCCGTTTGACGCTCAGGGGTTACTCCTGGCTATGTGCTCAGAAATCGCCCCTGGCTTGGGGGGGACCATATGGGATGCCGGGGGACTCGACCGCGGTCCTTCCTTGGCTAGCGCTTGCAAGGCAGACACCTTACCTCCAGCGCCACCTACCCGGCCCCTCAAATTATTTTTTTTGGTTTTTGGGCCACACCCAGTGGTGCTCAGGGGTTACTCCTGGCTGTCTGCTCAGAAATAGCTCCTGGCAGGCACGGGGGACCATATGGGACACCGGGATTCGAACCAACCACCTTTGGTCCTGGATCGGCTGCTTGCAAGGCAAACGCCGCTGTGCTATCTCTCCGGGCCCTCACACAGCAAATTTACAGCCTGCTATGGAGTGTCTGGAGGGCCAGGTCCTCTTGTCCCTTGACTGAGCTCCTGTTCTGGGTCTTTCACATTCTAGATTTCACTTCCAACCTTGATAAAGGGATGGGGTGGGGCATTGGGGAAGAGAAGGCTCAGAGAAGATGAGTGAGTAACAGGGGGTTGCACAGCAAGTCATTGGGAAAAAGGTGAAATCCAGCCCCGCTGGTTCGTGGGTTTGAGGCCTGGCACCAGCATTTTTTTGGTCATGAACCTGTAGGTCCCACCCACACCTCCCCAGACACCACGTCACCTGATAGGTGACACCCACGCAGGGTTTTTCTTTGCTGTTTTTGTTTTGTTTTGTTTTGGAGCCACACCTGGCAGCTACGGAGCTTGGGTTATTCCTGGCTCTGCTCTCAAAAATCGATCCTGGCTCGAGGGACCTTATGGGATGCTGGGAATCGAACTCGGGTCCGTCCCAGGTTGGCCTCCTGCAAGGAAAGAGCAGCCCTATTGCTGTGCTAGGGGCCAGTGTTTTTATTTAGGTTTGGTTTAGAGGCCAGACCTGGTAGTGCTGGGGTTTTCAAACCCAGGTCTTCCACATGCAAAGTGTTCACTTGGCCCTTTGAGCCGTTTCTCTGTTCTAACAGAGATTTTTGGTTTTGTTGGTTTTTTTTTGTTTTGTTTTGTTTTGTTTATTATTTGGCTTTTTTTTTTTTTTTTTTTTTTTGGTTTTTGGGTCACACCCGGCTGCGCTCAGGGTTTACTCCTGGCTGTCTGCTCAGAAATAGCTCCTGGCAGGCACGGGGGACCATATGGGACACCGGGATTCGAACCAACCACCTTTGGTCCTGGATCGGCTGCTTGCAAGGCAAACACCTCTGTGCTATCTCTCCGGGCCCTATTATTTGGCTTAACTAGGTGGTGCTCAGAGGTTACAGCTATTTCTGCACTAAGGAATCACTCCTTACAGTACTCTACTCGGGGGACCATATTATAGGATGTCAGGGATCAAACCTGGGTCATCCACATGCAAGGCAAAAGCCCTACCCGCTCCAAATACTCCCCCTTTTTTTCGAAGTAAGGAGATAGATAATATAGCAAATAGGGTATGTTTACTCTGCTTGGGTCCAATCCAGGTTTAGATCCCTGTCACCTCTCATAGTCCCCTAAGCCCTCCAGGAGTAATCCCTGAGCACCATTGGGTATAACTCCCTACCCCCCTCAAAAAAAAAGAACAAAAATGAAGTGCGTTGGTGAGGCTGGCTGGGTAGCCTGTTTGCATGTGGCAGCCCTGGGTTTTCCTAGACGGGCACTCGACGTGGTTGGTTTCCCAACACCATTGGGAAATCCATGCAAATAAAGGTCAGCCTTAATCGGAAATAGACAGGTGCTGGTGATGCAAGGCTGCTCATGTGATGGGGGCCAGGGAGCTGCACCCCACCCCTTCCAACACCTACTCCTGCATCTCCGCCTTCACAGAGAGGTTGCCCTAGAGATGGGGCTGGAGGGCCAGTGCCTTTCAACCCATCCTCTTTCTGTCCTGTTTCTTCTCATCCTTTCTTCCTTCAGAAAGATGTCCACCTCCCAGAACTGGGGCACAGACTTTGCCTGGGTGGGGGGAACCCCTGGTTTCCTTCCCCAGCACTGCATGGTTTTCTAGTGCCTCTGGGTGCTTTTCCCTCCCCAAAGATGACCTTTTATTTATTTATTTTTTTTGCTTGTTCATTTTATTTTGTGGCCACAGTGATTACTTCTGGCTCTGCACTCAGAACTCTCCTGGCAGGCTCGGGGGATCATATATATGGATGTCGGGGATTGAACCCAGGTTGTCTGTGTGTGAAAGCAAATGCCTTATCCGCTGTGCTAATATTCTGGCTCCAGATGACCTTTTTTTCTCCCTTTTATTTAAGCATTGTGATTACAAAGTTTGTCATGATTGAGTTTCAGTTTTACAATATACACCACCGTTCAACTTGGAGCATTTCCTGCCACCAATGTCCCCAGTTTCCCTTTCACCCTTCCCGCTGCCCTACTCTGGGCAGACATTTAATTTCTCTTTCTCTCTCTCTATTTTTTTTTAGACACTGTGGTTTACATTTTTGTTAATGAAGAGCTACCATGCATATCATGTTATCACACCAATACCCATTTCTTTTTTTTTTTTTTTTTTTTTTTGGTTTTTGGGCCACACCCGGTAACGCTCAGGGGTTACTCCTGGCTATGCGCTCAGAAGTCGCTCCTGGCTTGGGGGACCATATGGGACGCCGGGGGATCGAACCGCGGTCCGTCTCCTAGGCTAGCGCAGGTAAGGCAGGCACCTTACCTCCAGCGCCACCGCCCGGCCCATCCAATACCCATTTCTTGTCCAGAGTGAACATTTCCAACTATCATTGTCTTAGTGGTCCATCCTCTAACTGCATGGCTCCATTCTTTGTGGCAAGCTTCCTACCATGGGCTGGTCCCCTTGGCCCTTCTCTCTATTGTTTCTGGATATTATTGCCATACTGTCTTTTCTTTTTCTTATATCCCATAAATGAGTGAGATTATTCTATGTCTATCCCTCTCCCTCTGACTCCTTTCACTCAGTATCCATTTATATGTATCCAAATATAAACACATTTATGACTTCATTTTTCTAACAGCTGCATACTATTTTGTGTGTAGATTTAACTGCCGAGATGTAGCTGGGGAAAGTGGGAGCTGCCATGTACTTTGATTTATTTTTGCAGTTGGTGTTTGGTTTGGGGCCACACCAAGTTGTTACTCTTGGTGGAGCTTAGAGGGGACCTTAGATAGAACCCAGGTTGGATGCATGGCAAAGCAAACACCTTCCCCACTGTACTTTTTTGCTCCTGGCCCTCTCCTTGAATTTGGTTTGTTTGTTTTTTCGGTCCTTGGGTCACACCTGGCAGTGCTCAGGGGTTATTCCTGGCTCTGTGCTCAGAAGTCGCTCCTGGCAGGCTTGGGGGACCATATGGGATACCAGGAATCAAACCCGGGTCTGCCTGGGTTGTCCCTGTGCAAGTCAAATGCCCTACTGCTGTGCTATCTCTCCTGCCCCTTTTGTTTATTTGTTTGTCTCCTTGAATTTGGATCTTGCCTCTACCTTCCCCTCCAGAGTCTGAACGTCTGACATGGCTTTCTTTCTATTTATTTATTTTTTTTATTATTTTATTTTATTTTATTTTTTTGGTTTTTTGGGGCCACACCCATTGACGCTCAGGGGTTACTCCTGGCTATGCGCTCAGAAGTCACTCCTGGCTTGGGGGACCATATGGGACACCGGAGGATCGAACCGCGGTCCGTCCAAGGCTAGCGCAGGCAAGGCAGGCACCTTACCTTTAGCGCCACCGCTCGGCCCCTATTTTTATTTTTTTATTTTTATTTTTATTTTTTTTTCATGCCATAAGTTTATTTATAAATATATTTAGTGGTCTGCTCAATTTTCATTAGGGGCAAGATTGCACTTCATATGCTCCTCTTCATCATCTATTTCTCAGCAAGTGCTTATTTCTTAAGCAGCTGGTGTCTTACTATAAAGAAAGGTGCTGCAAATCCAGATCCGAAGTACACCGTCATCATCGCTAATAACCGCCACTTGTTTTCCACTGAAAAAGGCAAATTCTTCCCCGGGCCCTCCTCATAGTGGCTCCTCCGGACCACGGAGGTCGTGAACCTCCGAACACTCTGTCCCAACATTGCTCGATTACGGAGCTCTGCAAAACAGATGCAGAGACCCAGGGAGAGTGGAATGGCGACAGCCCCTATTTTTATTTTTTATTATTGTTTCTGGGCCACACACTCCTGGCTTTTGTTCAGAAATCACTCCTAGCAGGCTTGGGGACCATATATATGGGATGCCGGGGATTGAACCTAGGTCGGCTGTGAGCAAGGCAAATGCCCTTTCCACTGTGCTATTGCTCCAGCCCCAACTCCCATCCATGGTCTTTCTGCTTGAGTGCTGCATCCTTGGTGGTGCCCACTTCTCTCCTCGGTCCTCCTGCCTGACCCTGCAGTGCCTATGGTCCCACGATGCCCTTTGCAGGATCAGGGACCCTGGCTGGCTGAGTGGTACTGCAGACCTCAGGCATCTCTCTGGTGGGAAGCAGAGCACAGTAGAGGGTTAAATGGCTCAGGATAAACTGTGGTGTATCCTCCACAAATCCGCAGTTGTTCTGCAGGACCTAGCTGGGGAAGAATGGGAACTCTGGCCTGGTGAGAAATAGTTTATGCCTCAGGAGCAAAAATGACCCAGAATCCTCCAGCAGAAAGTCTAAACTTTGTCCTCCCTCAAACCCATCCAGAGTACTAACATGTGATCCCAGCTCCTTGTGTGACTGGACATGTCTTTGCAGCTATCTCATGAGGCACTGGGGTTTAGAGGGGGCCCGGGGAGGGGGCAGATGGTGGGAGGAGAACCCAGAAGTCAAAGGGCAGAGGCCCCTGGAAGCGCTTTCTGCTGGGAAGTCAGGCTGGCAGCTGGCAGTACCTGGATCCCGAGTTCATTTCCTTCCAGTGGGGTTCGGGCTCCTCCCATCCTCTCCTTATCTGTCACATGGGGTGAACAGCTCTTGATAAGGGTTTTATTTTTGTTTGGGGCCCATTCCCAGCATTGCTCTGAAGCTATTCCTGTTTCTGTGCTCAGTACCCCGGCAATGCCAGGGTTCAAACCACAGAGTTGGTGGGACGTAAAGCAAACACTTTCACCCCTGGACTGTCTTGATGTCTCCCCACTACACACATATTTTCTCAGATTTTTGGGGCCACACCTGGCAGTTCTCAGTACTTAATTCTTTTTTTTTTTTTTTTGGTTTTTGTTTTTTTGGGTCACATCTGGCAGCGCTTAGGGGTTACTTCTGGCTCTGCTCAGAAATCGCTCCTGACATCATGGTGAACCATATGGGATGCCAGGATTTGAACCATAATCTGTCCTGGGTTGGCAGCGTGCAAGGCAAATGCCCTACCACTGTGCTATTTCTCTGGCCCTCAGAGCTTAATTCTGATTTTGCATTTAAGGATCACTCCTGACAGGGCTGGGGGAGGCAAGACAAGTTTATGACATGCTGGAGATCAAATTGGGGTTGACTGCATGCAGGCAAATGTTTCACCCTATATTCACCCTATATACTCTCTCCCAGCTCCCATTTGTTTTGAGGTTATACCCAGCAATGCTCAGAGCTTACTTTTTTTTTTTTTTTTTTTTTGATTTTTGGACCATATACAGCGGCACTCAGGTTATTCTGGCTTTGCACTCAGAAACTACTATTGGCCAGCTCTGGGGACCATATGGGATGCTGGGAATTGAACAGGGTCGGCTGCATGCAAAGCAAATGCCCTCTCCGCTGTGCTGTCGCTCTAGTCCCTAAGTTTACTTCTGACTCTGTTCAGGAATCCTGCCTGGGTTCAGGGGATGCTGGGGATTGAACCTGGGTTAGCCCTAGCTCCTATTTTGAATTTTCTTTTTTTTTTTTTTTTTTTTTGGTTTTGGGGCCATACCTGGTGTTGCTCAAGGGTTACTTCTAGCTGTTTGCTCAGAAATAGCTCCTGGCAGGCACGGGGGACCATATGGGACACTGGGATTTGAACCAACCACCCTAGGTCCTGGATCGGCTGCTTGCAAGGCAAACACCGCTGTGCTATCTCTCTGGGCCCTTCTTTTTCTTTTTTTAAACAGTAGGATCCGATCCCCTGAAGCTCATCAGGGTGATCTTAGTGCAGAGCCAGGGTAAGCCCTGCACACTGCCAGGTATTACCCCCCTCCCCAAATTAAATTAGGTGGCATGGCTGGCTGGATTGCCTGCTTTGCATGTGAGAACCCTGGGTTCAGGCACTCTGAAACATCTGTGTTGGTATCTTGCCCCCCTAGGATTGCCTGGTATCCGTCCCTCCCTGCCAGACCCCCCAAAAATTATGTTTAATTTGGGATATAGAGAGATAGTACAGTTGGGAGGATGCTGCCTTGCATGCATGGATGCTGGATTCAAAGTCTGGTATCCCATATGGTTCCTGACCTTTCCAGGATTGATTCCTGTCTGAGTGTAGAGCTAGGAGGAAGCCCCGAACATTGCTGGAGTGACCCCCAAAACCAACCAACCAAAAAAAAATAAACCGTTTAATTCAGGGGGATCTAGGAATTTCAGGCTCAGTATGTAGGTTGTGGAGTCATGAGGTGTCTGTAACCTCTGGCCTGATGGGAAGTGGGGAGACCTGGCCTGGGTTGAGGAGGTTGGGGGATCTCTGCCTGGAGGGACCCTGGATGGTTCTCACACTAGCCCACTCTGGTTGCAGCTGGTGATGGCCTCGCTCTACTACATCTACGAGGCCCTGGAAGAGGAGATCGAGCGGAACAAGGAGAACCCCGTCTTCAAGCCGCTCTACTTCCCTGAGGAGCTGCACCGGGGGGCCTCCCTGCAACGTACCTTGTCCTTCTGGTACGGGCCAGGCTGGCGCCAGGCCATCTCGGCCAGCCCGGCCACTCGGCGCTATGTGCGACGCCTCCACGAGGTGGGCCGCCAGGAGCCCGAGCTGCTGGTGTCTCACGCCTACACCCGCTACCTGGGCGACCTGTCAGGGGGCCAGACCCTCAAGAAGATCGCGCAGAAGGCCCTGGACCTGCCCGCCTCCAGCGATGGCCTGGCTTTCTTCACCTTCCCCCACATCGAAAGTGCCACCAAATTCAAGCAGCTCTACCGGGCCCGCATGAACACGCTGGACATGACCCCCGAAGTGCGAAAGCGGGTTCTGGAAGAGGCCAAGGCAGCCTTTGTGCTCAATATCAAGGTAGGCGGCCCGCTCTGGAGCTGTCCTGTCCCCCCAGTGAGAGCAGCGATCTTTTTTTTTTGTTTGTTTTTTGGGGGGGCCCACATCCAGCAGTGCTCAGGGCTGACTCCTGGCTCTGCGCATAGGAATCACTCCTCCTGGTTCTCAGGGAATCAGATGGGATCCCAGGGATAGAACCCAAGCAAGGTCCTACCTGCTGTCTATAGTTCTGACCCCAAAACATTGACTTGTTTTTTTGGTTAATCCCAGCAGCGGTGCTCAGGGGATGCTCCTGGCTCTGTGTTCAGAAATCGCTCCTGGTGTGCTCAGGGGACCATATGGGATGCCGGGGATCAAACCCTTGTCCGTCCTGGGTCAGCGGCGTGCAAGGCAAACGCCCTACCACTATGCTACTACTCTGGTCCCCAAAACATTGAGTTTTTTTTTTCTTTCTTATTTGTGTTTTGGGCCACACCCAGTGATGCTCAGGGCTTTCTCCCAGTTCTCCACTCAGGAATTACTCCTGGTAGTGCTAGGGCTTGAATCTGGGTTGGTTATGTGCAAGGCAAACTCCCTTCTTGTTATACTATGGCTCTGGCCTCCTGATTTTTCCTTTTTTTTTTTTGGTCCTTACTTAACAATGCTTAGGAGTTACTCCTGGCTCCACACTCAAGGATCATTCCTGTCTATGATTCAGGCACCATATGGGATTCTAGTATTCGAACCTGGTTGGCTGCGTGCAAGACAAGCATCTTAGCTGCTGTACTATCGCTCCAGCCCCCAAAACATCGATTTTTTTATTTAATTTACATTTTCTTTTTTATTTTGGGCCACACCGGGCAATGCTTAGGGGTTACCCTGGAGGGTTTGGAGGACCATATAGGATGGCAGGGATCAAAGCCGGCACACTTGCCTGTGTGCAAGGCAAATGCCATCCCCACTGTATTATTTTTTACTCACATAGTTTCCAATGAACTTTCCCTGCTGGGGCCTGCCCTTGGTCTCACTCACATGTCCCTTCTGCCTTTCAGGTGTTCGAGGACCTCCAGGAGTTACAGAGCCAAGACACTGAGGACCAGAGCCCTGCACAGTCTCAGGGGCTGCGCCGGCGTGCAGAGCTAGGTAAGATGCTACAGCGTTATCTCTGGGATCTCTGGACCTGGTTGACCTCTGAAAGGTGGAGCCTGACTCTGGGCAAGCCAGAAAAACCACTTCCTACCTCTGTTTACCCATCTCCTAAAACCAGGGCGTCTGAGCTCCTTCTTAGTGAACTGGCTACTGAGTGTTTGGACAAGTAACACTGAGGCATTTACCTGCCTTGCTGTTTTTTTTTTTTTTTTTAATGGCTTTTGGACCATACCTGGCGGTGTTCAGGGGCTACTCCTGGCAGGCTTAGGGGACCATATGGGGTCCTGGGGAATCAAACCCAGGTCTACCACATGTGCTACCTACTGAGCTATTGCTCCAGCTCCTGCCTTGCTGGTTTGATTTCAGCGCTGTAATGATCCAGAGCACTGCCAGGGCTGGCTCCGGAGAACAGAGCCAGGAGTAGTTCATGAGCACTGTTGGGTGAAACCCAAAACACTTTGCCCACACCAAAAAAAAGAGTGGGACTAGAGAGATGATAGTGTAGCACACAGGACTCTTGCCTTGCACACAGCTGACCTGGGTTCAATCCCAAGCACCTCATAAGACCCCCAAACACTGCCAGAAGTCAGTCTTGAGCTCAAAGACAGAAGTCAGCCCTGAGCGTCACTGGGTGTGGTCCAAAAATCAAACTCAGAAAATAAAAATGAGGACTTGTGCATACAGGACCCTCCTAGGCCTGAGATCCGACCTCTCCCCCTTTCTACGTTTAGGTTCTTGGGGGACCCTTATAGGGTTAGGGAACAGAGGTCCCCAATGATGTGGAAGATCGGACTGTTTACAGCTATTACAACTAGACTCATCATTCCCAGCCTGGTGATCCTAGTCCACTAGTGCAGGACAGTCTCACCCTCTGGGATCCCTGGCCTTCCTCTGCCTGACACCTTCCCATGCCTTCAGGCTATGGACTAATTGAAGCCTGCCACTCAGGTTGGGGCGACTTGGGGCATAGCAATGCCTTCAGCCTGCCAGTCTTTTTATTGTTTTGTTT
The DNA here is from genome assembly GCF_024139225.1 of Suncus etruscus. Lineage (NCBI taxonomy): Eukaryota > Metazoa > Chordata > Mammalia > Eulipotyphla > Soricidae > Suncus > Suncus etruscus. Next base: position 8,651,853 of record NC_064851.1, on the reverse strand, counting down.
TTGGGCCACACCCAGTGATGCTCAGGGGTTACTCCTGACTCTGCGCTCAGAAATCACCAGGCACGGGGGACCATATGGGATGCTGGAATTCAAACCACTGTCTGTCCTGGGTCAGCTGCGTGCAAGGCAAACATCCTACCACTGTGCTATCTCTCCAGTCCCTGGAGCCTGTCTTTTTGGGGTATTGATTACCCAGCAGAAGTGTGGGACCATTGGGGATTGTACCCAGGGGCTGACTCCAGATCCTCCTGGGAAATCATAGTCCCATGCAGTGTTTTATGTTCTGCTGCCTTGGGTTACACAACTCTGCCCACCCCAGCACTGACATGTTCCCTCCCTGTCTCTTTCAGGCCGGGCTCCCTCTGAGACCCCCAGAACAAAACCCCAGCTCAGCCTCTCGCAGACGCCATTGCTCCGCTGGGTCCTGACGCTCAGCTTCCTGGTGGCCACGGTGGCCGCTGTGGGCCTGTATGCCATGTGAGCGACGAAATCGAACCGTGTCACAGACTCTGACCCATCCCACACCCTCTTTGCAGAGAGGGGTGATTGCCAGGGGCCTGGGGCTGATGCCCCTCTCCCCCATGTTCCTCTCTGGAAAGGGAAAGCAGCACTTTGGCATCCAACCATCGACCTGGACTTGTGGGACCAGGGATCCTCCCTTCCCCTGTACACAGACACACACACTCATCCTCACACATACACAAGCACACACACACACACACCCGTTCACACAGACACACACTCATGCTCACACATACACAAGCACACACACACACACACACCACACACACCCGTTCCTGCAGCAGAGCCTAGAAGACCCAACCAGAAATGGCAACTCTTCCTGAACCTCCTCCAGACCCAGACACCCCAATTTGGGGTCTCCATGACCTACCAGTGCCTTCAAACCCGTGCGTGGGTCATGCCCAGTTTTGTATAAACCTGCAATGATGTTGTGTCTCTGTCTTGTTTTCGTGGAAGCCCTGTGTTATTATCGGCTCAGCCCGAACTGATGTTTTGTTATGTTTTTCTGTTCTGTTTTTATAACCGCACCGTGGCCTTGATCTCGAACTTGTATGAAATAATAAAGGGTATTGCCTGACTGACTTGAAGTGTTTTTCTTGGGTTCTTGTAGACCTTGGGGATCTGACCATTTCCTCCTCTTTGCTTCTGGGGAGGAGACGAAGGGAGAGAGGGGAGGCAGGCATGGATTTTGGATACTCTGGTGGCTGCATTTTCACAGTGAACCCGACTAGAGTGTCTTCCCTCTAGGCTGGATTTGTCTCTAGGCAAAGACGGCTGGATTCTTGGGTTCGTAGCCCTGCCTCTCCCTTTGGCTCTGCCTTTGGGGTTCACTTTGAGCCTCTAGGGGCTCAGTTCTGTGGCTGCCACCATGCAGACAGGCATCTTCTGCATGGCTGGAGAAGAAGAGACTTCCCTGTCCACAGCTGCCCACTGGACCTGCAGTTTGGAGACGGGATGGGAGTTTGTGATTGGTTTTAGGGTCACACCTAGTGGTGCTCAGAGCTGACTCATGGCTCTGTGCTCGGGGATCACTACTGATTGGCTTGAGACCCTATGTGGTGCTGGGAATTGGGTTTAAGTCTTGCTCAGGGATCACTCCTGGTGGGTTCAGGGGACTCTGTGGTGCCAGGGATTGAACCTGGGTGGTCTGTGCAGGGGCAGTGCCTTTACCCCTACACTGTGTCTGGTGACTGATTTATGAATTGGTGGCTGTGAGGGCCCCTAATTTCTGCATCTTTCCCCTGATAACCTCACAGCATATCTCTACATGGAGCAGTGGGAAGGGGTTCCACTAGATTTGACAGTGTCACCCCTATTGTTAGTCATCAGGAGAGTGAAAGCCCCCCATGGAGGAGAGAACTTTTGGGGCACAGCAAAGCCCCTGAGGATCAGGAGACAGAAAGGAAGCCATTGTCCCCAGTCTCTGAAGCCTTGGACAGATCACTTAGCTCCTGGGGCCCATGAGAACAGGCGGGTGCGGGGGAGGCGGGGAGGGAAAGGAAATGGAAGTGGAGAAGAGCTCGTCCAGTCCGGGTGGGGTGTCAGAATCACCTGGATGCCCCACACCCTCGGATTCTTGCTGCAAATAAACACTCGTGAAGGATTCCCATGATAGACGGCCTATAAGGGTGACATTAGCAAAGGGCAAACAGCTCCCAGGTTTCTCAGACCCCAAAACCCCAAGTTTTCTTTCTTCTAAGAGGTATCAGTAGTCACTTATGACAATGGCATACTGGGTATAGAAAAGCCTTGAATCCCATGAATGAAACAATGGAAATATTGGGGGGGGGGCTATGGCCACACCCGGTGGTGCTCTGTGTTCAAAAATTGCTCCTGGCTAGTTAGGGGGACCATATGGGATGCCGGGAATCTAACCTGGGTCTGTCCTGGGTCAGCCCATGTGCAAGGCAAATGCTCAACCACTGTGCTCTCCAGCCTGGAAACATATTTTTGGATTTTCTGTGCCACACCTGGCAGGGTCTAGAGATCAATCTTGGTGATATTCAGGGGTGAAGGGCTAAATAATGCTTGGGATTGAATAGTAGACAAGGCAAGTGTTTTACCCACTATACTGTTTCTCTGAACCAGTTGGAATAATTTCTATTCTGCAAAACACTATGGAAAACCAACTGGCGGTGGATTGGAACTGAGTTATGTCTTTGCTGCTGAGACAACTTCCAGGATGAATCAGTAAGAATCAGGCTGGAGGGCCTGGAGAGATAGCATGGAGGTAAGGTGTTTGCCTTTCATGCAGAAGGTCATTGGTTCGAATCCCAGCATCCCATATGGTCCCCGGAGCCTGCCAGGAGTGATATCTGAGCATGGAGGCAGGAGTAACCTCCTGAGCGCTGCCAGGTGTGACCCAAAAACCAAAAAAAAAAAAAAAAGAACCAGGCTGGAGAGAGTGGTAGATTGAATGTAGACTGCATGCAGGAGGCTTGGATTCAATCCCTATGTGGTCTGTGCTGAGCACTGATTTAGGAGTAGCACCTGAGCACCAGGAGTAGCTCCCCAAGCATTGATCCAGTAGTCCCTAAGCCAAGAGTCGTCCCTGAGCACCTCAAGATATGGCCTACAAACAGAACAAGAGCCAATTTCAAATTCACTCTCCACTGTTGCACACTGCAAGCACAGGCTCACATTAGTATGTTGGTGCCCACATGTCCCACACTCTTAAATCATTAACATGCCTCACACTTAAATCATTAACACAGTTGCAGCACCAAGGTTAGCATGTCAAATACCTTCTGTTCATCTCTGCACATGTGGCTGAAGAAGCAAGAGTTCTTTCCAGGTTCAAGAGATAATATGGGCTGACCCTGGTCAGGCAATCCCAGGCACCTTATCTGGTCCCCCAAACCTCACCATGAATGATCCCCAGAGCAGAGTCAAGAAAAAGCTTTGAACACTGCAGGGTGTGCCCTCCTTTCAAACAAAAACAAATTCTTCCCAGATCATGTTCGTGAACTGGGGGAGAAAGGGCAGGCCAGAGAGCCATTGTTTCTGCTTTGAAACTGCCCACTTCTGCCACATCTTCTTTTTCTTTGTTTCTTTTTTTGGTCTTTTTTTGCTCAGGGATCTTGCAGAATCCTATGGAGTGCTGGGGATTGAATCTAGAACTGCTGCATGCAAGGAAAGTGTCTTAATCCTCCTCTTCTATGTCTCCAGCTTCATCTTCCTCTATTTTTCAAGCTTAGTTGGGAGTCTGAGGATCGATGCCAAGTTTAAGCATTGCCAAATAATGAAAAAGTGCATGTAGTGAGGTTAAAAAAGATCTCTGGGTCTAAAAAAATATGCTTGAACGCCTGTTTATGATTTTATGGAGACCAGAGTAATCTATTTCTGGCACCTCTCCAGTCTGGTCTGAGTGAGTGGCATGGAGCAGGTGGGGCGCCCTTTTGGCCACTATAGGCCACAAGGATATGAAGACTGTTTTGGTTTTTGGGTCAAATTAGGCAGTGCTAAGGAATCTCTCTAGGCTGGGTTATATGGTGCTGGGGATAGAATCTAGCTTATGCAGGTGCTCTAAGCCCTGTACTACTGTTTTTTTGTTTGTTTGTTTTGTTTTGTTTTTTGGTGTTTGGGCAACACCTGGTGATGCTCAGGGGTTACTCCTGGCCATGCGCTCAGAAATTGCTCCTGGTTTGGGGGTTTGGGGGATCATATGAGATGCTGGGGGATTAAACCACAGTCTGTCCTAGGTTAGCATGTGCAAGGCAAACGCCCTTACGCTTGTGTCACTGCTCCACCCCTGTACTACTGTTCTTATTCCAGGCCTGAAAGTGCTAATTACCAGGTTCTTCCAATTCCAAGGCTTTCTGCTCTCCAGATATTTTGTTTGCTTTTTCTGGGGGGCCACTCCTGGCAGTACTCAGGGGTTACTCCTGGCTCTGCACTCTTAGAAGGCTCTGGGGACCATATGGGATGACGGGAATCGAACCTGGGTCTGTCCTGGGTTGGCCATGTGCAAGGCACCCTACTACTGTTATATCTCTCCAGCCCCTCTCCAGAATTCTTTTTTTTTTTTTTTTTTTTTGGTTTTTGGGCCACACACTGTGACGCTCAGGGGTTGCTCCTGGCTTCTTGGGGGACCATATGGGATGCCGGGGGATCGAACCGCGGTCCATCCTAGGCTAGCGCAGGCAAGGCAGGCACCTTACCTCCAGCGCCACCGCCCGGCCCCTCCAGAATTCTTTTATTTAAAAAGTTTTTTTTTTTTTTTTTTTTTTTTTGCTTATTTGTTTTGGGACCGTTTTCCTGCCGGTTTCCTGGCAGGTTCAGTGGGCGATACGGGATGCTAGGGATCAAACCTGGGTTGGCCAGGTACAAGACAAATGCCCTACCTGCTGTGCTATCGCTCTGGCTCTACAAGACAAATGCCCTACCTGCTGTGCTATCGCTCTGGCTCCTTTATTTAAAAAATTCTTGGGCCCGGAGAGATAGCACAGCGGTGTTTGCCTTGCAAACAGCCGATCCAGGACCAAAGGTGGTTGGTTCGAATCCCGGTGTCCCATATGGTCCCCCGTGCCTGCCAGGATCTATTTCTGAGTAGACAGCCAGGAGTAACCCCTGAGCAACGCTGGGTGTGGCCCAAAAACCAAAAAAAAAAAAAAAATCTTATTTAGGGGCCAGGGGGGTGGCGCTGAAGGTAAGGTGCCTGCCTTGCCTGCGCTAGCCTTGGACGGACCGCGGTTCGATCCCCCGGTGTCCCATATGGTCCCCCAAGCCAGGAGCAACTTCTGAGCACATAGCCAGGAGTAACCCCTGAGCGTTACCGGGTGTGGCCCAAACCCCCCCCCCCAAAAAAAATTCTTATTTAGAGGCTAGAGAGATAGAATGGAGGTAGGGCGTTTGCCTTGCATGCAGAAAACAGTGGTTCGAATCCCGGCATCCAATATGGTCCCCCATGTCTGCCAGGAGCGATTTCTGAGTGTAGGGCCAGGAGTAACCCCTGAGCACTGCTGGGTGTGACCCCAAAACAAAAACAAATTCTTATTTAATTTTTTGGTTTCGATCAGCTATCCTCAGAACTCACTCCTGGCTCTGTGCTCAAAGATCACTCCTGCCAACAATGCTCAGGGGGGACCATATGAGGTGCCAGGGATTAAACCCAAGTTGTCTAGGTTCCAAGTAAGTAGTCTTTTTTTTTTTTTTTTTTTTTTGGTTTTTGGGCCACACCCAGTAACGCTCAGGGGTTACTCCTGGCTATGTGCTCAGAAGTTGCTCCTGGCTTGGGGGACCATATGGGACACCGGGGGATCGAACCGCGGTCCGTCCAAGGTTAGCGCAGGCAAGGCAGGCACCTTACCTTTAGCGCCACCGCCCGGCCCCCCAAGTAAGTAGTCTTAAAGCCCTGTCCTATCTATCTAGGGCCCCAGAACCTGCAGGTTCTGAACCCCTCTAGTTCTTCCAACTCTGAGGCCCTGAAAGTAGCTCCCTGCTCTTCCAGATTTTCAATTTTCTGGGTTACACTCAATTGTGCTCTGGCTTACTTCTAGCTCTGCAATCCAGGGATATTTCCAGGCAATGCTCGGGGGGGGGGGGAACCATATGGGATGCCGGGGATCAAAACAGCATCTCCTTATCTTTCCTTCCATCAGCCCCAAGCAGTTGGACCTAGCAGCCTGGCCGCCATCTTGGCCCGGGGCAGCCAAAGCCGCCACCGCATCCTCTCTAGACTCAGAAATTTGGCGCCAAATAGTTCCCTTATAGAAAATGGTACCCGGAAGAAGGCCCTGTCATGACGTCACGCGCCCATCAGCCAATCATCTTCCAGCATTCTGCCTGGAAGGCGGGTCCTGCGGGCACAGAGCGGGCCAGTCGCAAGCCGCGGAGTTCCAGCGAACCAATGAGGACGCAGCAGACGCCGCGGAGCCGGAAGTCGACGTCTGGATTTTGGCGCGAAAGTCAGTGGCAGGAGCGCGAGTCGGGGAAAGGAGAGGTGAGTCCGGCGGGAGTTTGGGGGGGCATCTATAGGGCGTCCCAGCGGTTTCTCCAACGCGTCGTCGTCTCGTCCCCCTTGCAGGCGCCGTCATGTCGGGGTTCGACGATCCGGGCATCTTCTACAGCGACAGCTTCGGCGGGGACTCCGCGGCCCAAGAAGAGGGCCAGGCCCGCAAGTCGCAGTTGCAGCGGCGCTTCAAGGAGTTCCTGCGGCAGTACCGGGTGGGCACGGACCGCACCGGCTTCACCTTCAAATACAGGTAAATTTGGGGGGGCTGAAGAGATAGCATGCAGGTAGGGCGATTGCCTTGCATGCAGAAGGACGGGGGTTCAGTCCCCAGCATCCCGTAGGGTCCCCCCCATGAGCCTGCCAGGAGTGATTTTTGAGTGCAAAGCCAGGAGGAACCCCTGAACACTGCGGTGTGTGACCCCAACCCCACCAAAGTCCTGAGAATAAACAGTTGCCCAAGTTCATAGAACTTGATAGAAATGTTTGGAGACTTAAAACACTGAAATCTGGGACCTTAGTGCTAGTACGATGCGTTGGGTGTTTGCCTGGCTGACTTGGGTTCCATCTGGGCACCCCATATCCACCAATCCACCAGCAGTTCAGGTGAACCCTGAACACCCCAAGGGAGTGGACTCCAAAAAAAACATCTCGCTGAACCAAGAAGACGTGTTTGAAAAACTTCAGAAGCAGGACTCTGATGTAAATACTCATACCTACTCATACTACTCCTAGGCCACAGTGCTCCCTCTTTGGGGGTACTCTTAAGTTCTGCGGATCCCTCAGACCCTCAAGGGGGGTCCCTCTTTGGTGATACTCTTTAAGTTCTGGGGATCAGACCCTTGGCTCCAGTGCAAGGGTATTCCTCCCTGTACTATCTCTTTGGTTCAGGTTCCTTGTTCATTTTTTTGGATTCCTGGCTCCCCCCTCAGCAATGCTCTCAGTTGGGGTCACTTCTGGTTCTGCTGGGTGCCAGAGATTAAATGTTGGCTCCTGCCCCACCCACAACTTGCAAGCCCAGTAACTGCCTCTTTAGTCCTGTCCTTTAATTCTTTTATTTATTTTTTTTAATCCCTGTTTTTTTTTTTTTTTTTTTTGTGCTATACTCAGCAATAACTCAGGAGTTACTCCTGGCTAAGTACTCTGGAATTAGTCCTGGTGGTGCTGAAGATATGCTGAGGGATCGAACCCGGATGGGCTGTGTGCAAAGCAAAATCCTCCCCTCAGTATTATTTATTTACTCAGGCCCCTTTGGTTGATTTGTTTTGTTTTATTTTGTTTTTGTTTTTGGGCTACACCCATTGACGCTCAGGAGTTACTCCTGGCTATGTGCTCAGAAATCGTTCCTGGCTTAGGGGGAACCCTATGGGACGACGGGGGATCGAACAAGGAACAGCGAGCCGGGGAGCCTAGAACCTGGAAGACTTGAGCAGTGGCTTGCAAGGCATGGAAGCCTTACCTCTAGCGCCATTGCTTTGGCTCCTCTATTTCCGTTGATTAGCTTCTTACCACCCTTCTTTGAACTGTTCCTTTTAATTCTGCAAGTACCCAGGTTTTTTTGGGGGGGGGGAGGGGTGCAGTGTTGCCTGTGGCTGAGTTCACTCAGTCATTTTAGTTGTGCATCTATTGTCAGGCCCCTTCCACCTCCTAGACTTGTCCTCTGCTGTCCTGTCTGCTTCTTTTTTTTTTTTTTTTTTTTTTTTTTTTTGGTTTTTGGGCCACACCCGGTAACGCTCAGGTGTTACTCCTGGCTATGTGCTCAGAAGTTGCTCCTGGCTTGGGGGACCATATGGGACACCGGGGGATCGAACCGGGGGATCGAACCGCGGTCTGTCCAAGGCAGGCACCTTACCTTTAGCGCCACCGCCTGGCCCCGTCCTGTCTGCTTCTTAGCAGCGTGACTTCTAAGCAACGGTCTCTGTCATCATAATTTTCCGTCACCAGAAAGGCAAGCATATCATTCACTAATAAGGTGCCAGGTGGTGATTTTGCCCTACAGATGAAAAAAATTCATTCTCCCCTCCCAGGTAGCCAGGAGCTGGAACCATAGTACAGAGAGGAGGGCACTGAACTTACATGTGGCCAACCTGGGTTTGGCCTCTGGTACTCCATATGGTCCCCTGCACTGGCCTGGAGCGATCCCTGAGCACAGAGCTAGGAATAAGCCCTCAGCATCTCTAAATGTGGCCCAAAAATAAACAAAAGAAACCCCACAAAAGATTTAAAGTTCAAGGCTCCCTGGACTCCAATGACAAAAGTTTTGGTTTTCCTTTCAAGCTCCAGTTTGCAAACAGCAGCCCATCTGGGGAAACTTCTGAGCGTGCCCTGTGTCCTGACATTAGAGGTTGCCTCTGTGGGCAAATGGAGTCTGGGACCCTAAAAGGAACTTAATGCCTTAGAACTCCTTGTGTGTTTGGAAAGGTGTGGAGCCGGCTGGGCAGGTGCACCTGAGTCAGTTGTATCTAACTCTCTGCACTCCCCCAAAAAAACCCATTGTAGGGATGAGCTCAAGCGCCATTACAACCTGGGCGAGTATTGGATCGAGGTGGAGATGGAAGATCTGTCGAGCTTCGATGAGGACCTGGCTGACTACTTGTACAAGCAGCCGGCAGAGCACTTGCAGTTGGTGAGTGGGCTACCCTCTCCCTGAGCACCCCCCCCTTCGCCACCCCATAACGGTCCTAGCCCAGGTGCTAAAAGCCCGGCCCTTCTTCTTGCAGTTGGAGGAGGCCGCTAAGGAGGTGGCTGATGAGGTGACCCGGCCCCGGCCCAGTGGCGAGGAAGTGCTGCAGGACATCCAGGTCATGCTTAAGTCTGACGCCAGCCCGTCCGGCATCCGGAGCCTGAAGGTGGGTCCGCTGTTCTGTGTGACCCCAGCAGTGTGCTTTGACTGAGAAGGGCTGGGAGAACCTTCTGGAAGAAGAGCAGGGGACATTGCATGTGGGAATCAGGGTGAAAGAAGTTGGCAGAATTCCAGAGAGACAACATAGGAGGGTTTGGCTTGATGGTCAGTCTCCATCCAACTGTAGATCTCTTCTTTTGTTGTTTTGTTTTGGGCTTTGCTCAGGGTTTTCTGCTCTGTGATCTGGAGTCACTCCTGGTGTGCTCTGAGGGCCATCCAGTTACTGGGGTTGACTGTGCTGGACCCAAGTGCTCTTCCCGCTGCACTATTGCTCCAGCCTGTGAATCTGTTTTATTTAATTATTCGCCGACACCCTTGTGGTGCTAGACTTGCCTGGAACTCTTCCTGAAGACAGACAAGCTTTCACGTGGTGCCCCTGTGTGCGGGAATCAGTAGTAAAGTAACTGGAGGATGGGGCCAGGAACCGGACATAGCTGGAGAAATTCCTGCGAATTTCTGAGTGAGGAGGAGCAGTGGCTGGAAGCTCATTTCAGGCCTAAGAAAACAGGTTTTAATTAATTAACTTTTGATTTTGGGGTCACACCCAGCAGTGCTCAGAGGTTACTCCTGGCTCTACACTCAGAAATCGCTCCTGGCAAGCTCGGAGGACCATGCGGGATGCTGGGATTCAAACTACCATTCTTCTGCATGAAAGGCAAACACTCTACCTCCATGCTATTTCACTGGCCCCAGAAAACAAGTTGTTTTTGTTTTTGTTTTGATTGTTTTGGGCCACACCCAGCAGTGCTCAGGGATTCCTTTGGTCTCTACTCAGAAATCACTCCTGGCAGGTTCAGGGGAGCATATGGGATGCCGGGAATAAAACTCAGGTTGGCTGAGTGCAAGGCAAGTGCCCTCCCTGCCGTGCTATCGCTCTGACTCCAAAGAGAATAGGTTTAGAGGCTCTGGGGCTAGTTCATTATACGGAAGCTCTTCTGCTTCGCCTTCCCAGGCTCGAAACTGACCTGGGCTCTAGCCTTCTCTGAAAAGCCTGCTGGCTTAAGGGAGCTTTGCTAGTTCCTTTTTGTTTGGTTTTGTTTGGGGGTCGATATCCCACTGTGCTCCTAGCTCTGCACTCAGGGATCACCTTGATGGATTCAGGGAACCATATGAGGTGCCTGGAGTTGAAGCCGTTTCAGCTATGTGCAAGGCAGTTTGCCTTCCCCACTGGACTACGGCTCCAGCTCCTGACGTTGTTGTTGTTGTTGTTGTTTTGGTTTTGGGGCCATATCCTGAGGTGCTCAGTGGTCATATCCTGAGGTGCTCAGTGGTCAATCTGACTGTGCTCAGGAATTATCCCTGGCAGACTTTGTGGACCATATGGGATGCTGGGAATTGAACCTGGGTCAACTGCAATCAAGGCAAACTCCCTACCCCCTGTGCTTATTGCTTGGGCTCCTGACTTTGGGTTTTTGTTTTGATTTGGGGCTACACCTGGTGGTGCTCAAGGCTTACTCTTGGATCACTCCTGGTGCAGGACTCATGGGGAACTTGATGGGTGCTGAGAATTGAACCTGAGTCAACCTGTAGAATTGCTCTGCTTTGCTTTTGATTGTGAAAGCGTACACACACGTACATACATACCCACCCACACATTTACACCTACTAGAGTACATGCACATAGATAACACCTACAGGTATGCGTTGGGAATGGGGGAACAGGCCGGACACTTGTAGAGAATCCGTGCAGCGACACAGCCCTGTCACTGCCTTCGCCTGGCTTTCTGCATGGCAGCTGATAATTCCTTGACCCTTGTAACCTTCCTGCTCGGTGGCTCTTGCAGTCGGACACCATGTCGCACCTGGTGAAGATCCCTGGCATCATCATCGCCGCCTCTGCCGTCCGTGCCAAGGCCACCCGCATCTCCATCCAGTGCCGCAGCTGCCGGAACACCATCACCAACATCGCCATGCGGCCCGGCCTGGAGGGCTATGCCTTGCCCCGGAAGTGCAACACGTGTGTGCAGGCAGAGGCCAGGGGGACAGGAATGGGGACCCGAGGGTGGGTGGGGCATGCTCCAGGATGCCCTGCAGGGCTTTGCCTGCAGACCTGGTGGACTGCCAGGGTCTGTGTTCTAAGAGGAGTCCCGGTGACTTTTCCCTCTTCTCCCCTTGGTACAGGGACCAGGCTGGGCGCCCCAAGTGTCCGCTGGACCCCTACTTCATCATGCCCGACAAGTGCCAGTGTGTGGACTTCCAGACCCTGAAGCTGCAGGAGCTGCCCGATGCAGTGCCCCATGGCGAGATGCCCCGACACCTGCAGCTCTACTGTGACCGGTGGGTGGGCTGGGCAGGAGCTGGGCAGGTTGTGGGGGGGGGAAATCCCATTTCCTTACCTCACTCAGGGTTGTTTTTTTTTTATTCTTGGGCCACACCCGGCGGTGTTCAGGGGTTACTCCTGGCTGTCTGCTCAGAAATAGCTCCTGGCAGGCACGGGGGACCATATGGGACACCGAGATTCGAACCAACCACCTTTGGTCCTGGATCGGCTGCCTGCAAGGCAAACGCCGCTGTGCTATCTCTCGGGCCCCAGAAATCGTTCTTGGCTTGGGGGACCATATGGGACTGGGAGATCAAACTGCAGTCTGCCATATGGGACTGGGGGATCAAACTGCAGTCTGTCCTGGGCATGCCGTGTGCAAGGCAAATGCCCACAGCTGTGTTATCACTCTAGGGTTGTTTTTATTGTTGGTTTTATTCGGGGGGCATACCCAACTATGCTCAGGAATGCTCTTGATGGTGCTCAGGGAACCCTATTGGATGCTGGGGATTGAACCTTTTTGGCTGCTTGCAAGAGCGGTCAACAGCCTTCCCTGCTGTGCTGTTGCTCTGGGCCTGGTTTCTCTCCTTTTTCTTCATCTGCAAAGCCCAACCCGTGTTTCTCCTCGGGTAGAAGGGTATCCCTAGCCTTTGGGGAGACCTTACCCTGCCCCATGGCCTCCTGTAAAGATGCACCTTAGACCTCATGGGTGTTGGGTGTGCCTTGGAGGCACAGGCAGAGGGAGCGGCCCTGTCTATGGTCAGCAGTAATAAGGCCAAATGGGTCTCCAACGGCGAGGCACTTGATGGGGTAGCCACCTCACTGGGCCAGCCCTGTGGGAATGAGGTCATCCATCCAGGCTCAGAGAGGTGCAGTGACTTCTTGGGGTTTAACCAGCTTCCGGGCCCAGCATGCAGATCCGGCCTGGCCATTGCTCCCCGCACTGTTCTGTTGCCTCTAGCTGGCGGGTGGTGCTTCCAGCAGTTTGTCTCGTAATGGGCAGCTGCAGGTACAGGGGCAGAGAGATGTGCCCAGCCCCAGCCTGGGCAGGGAGAGGAGTGGTGCGTGACCCTGGTCTGGAGGAACTGGGGGTCCCTGCAATGATTACCCACTGATAAGGGCCTCTGGGGGGTTGTGCTTGCTCAGAGCCTCTCCTCCCACCCCACCAGCTCAGTTCAGAAAGTGCTAGAAGGTTGGGCTGATGTTTATACTACTCTTGCCCCAATAGCCAACACCTTCCCTCAGGTCAGGTGCGGGATGCTGAGAGGCCTGGAGCTTCTCAGTTGGAGGGATTCTGGGCGCCACCCCCTGGGACTCACATCTCCCTTCCTACCAGGTACCTGTGCGACAAGGTTGTCCCTGGCAACAGGGTCACCATCATGGGCATCTACTCCATCAAGAGGTTTGGCCTCACGTCCAGTCGGGGCCGCGACAGGGTGGGTGTAGGCATCCGCAGCTCCTACATCCGGGTCCTGGGCATCCAGGTAGACACCGATGGCTCTGGTGAGTTTGGCTCTGGGGGAGATATCTGACTGGGCCCCCCACCCTCGTTGTCCTTTTCACCTGGGTCCCTGCAGCCCACCTAGCGCCTACCACCAAGGTCACCCTTGTTATCCCCCGGGCATCTTCTTGTGTCCCCTTCTCCACAGGCCGCAGCTTTACGGGAGCCGTGACCCCTCAGGAGGAGGAGGAGTTCCGGCGCCTGGCCGCCCTCCCCAATGTCTACGAGGTTGTGTCCAAGAGCATTGCCCCCTCCATCTTCGGGGGCATGGACATGAAGAAGGCCATTGCCTGTCTGCTCTTTGGGGGCTCCCGGAAGAGGTGAGGCGTGTTTCCCTGCAGCACCCCTCACTCTAACCACCATCCGCTGCACCTGTTCTTGCTCCATGGACAATCCTCAACAGTCCCTTAGGCAGAAGAGGGGCTCTGCAGGCAGTGTCTGCTCTCTGCTCCTTATTTGTGGGCGCTCTGGAGGTGGGCTGAGGCCCCAGCAGTACTTTTATTTTTTTGATTTTTGGGGCCACACCCACCAGCGCTGGGTTTACTCCTGGCTCTGCAGTCAGAAATTACTCCTGGCAGTCTGACAATATGGGGTGACAATATGGGATGCTGGGGGTCGAACCTGGGTCAGTCACATGCAAGGCAAACACCCTCTCCACTGTGCTGTGCCTCAGCACCAGGCTGTAGCAGTTTTTGAGCCTCCCTACATGTTCCCTGCTTTCGAGTGTCTGTTCCCCCAACCCCAACCCTGTGAGATTGCTGAGTGTACCTATCCAATGGCATAGCCCACTGAAGCAGAGAGCTCCGGACTCCTAGGGTAGAGCCAGAGTGTCTCTGGTTATTCCGCACATCTGTACTAGAGCAGCCCACTAGAGACTCCCCCTTTCCTCCTCTCAGCCATAGGACTCACCCTGAGCTCCCAGCCAGCCTCCTTGCTGTTCCCCTTGGAAAGTGGGTGCTCTCTGAGTCCCAGCCCTATTCACACTGAGGCTGGGGAGAAATTGGGGGCCCTTGGTAGCTTCTTACCTCACCCACCTGCCTGTCCCTGTGTCCCCAGGCTGCCTGATGGGCTCACCCGGCGCGGTGACATCAACCTGCTGATGTTGGGGGACCCAGGCACAGCCAAGTCACAGCTGCTGAAGTTTGTGGAGAAATGTTCACCCATTGGGGTAAGTGCCACCCCGCTGCTTCCCTAAAGTTTCTGCCTCATTTTCCCCCTTTGGGCACTCTCAGTGGACTCCAGAGACCATATGGGATGCCGAGAATCAAACCTGAGTTGGGTGTGTGCAAGGCAAACGCCTACCACTGTGCTATCACTCTGGCCCCTGTGAGTTAGGTTTGTGGGTCTGTGGTTGCTGCTTTGTGGGACTTTGGAGGATCAGCGAGTGGCATCTGCCTTCTGTTGGGGCAACCAGCCAGCCATGTGGACCCCAGAGCTGGCTAACATGGTCCCTGCCCGCCACCCACCTCCAGGTGTACACTTCCGGGAAGGGCAGTAGCGCGGCAGGTCTGACGGCCTCAGTGATGAGGGACCCCGCATCCCGCAACTTCATCATGGAGGGGGGCGCCATGGTGCTGGCTGACGGTGGCGTCGTCTGCATCGATGAGTTTGACAAGGTGCGTGACAGGGCTGGGGTGGCAGCTGAAAGCTGGGTGGCACCGTGGGGGCAGCTAGAGAGAGGAGTCCCCCTTGGGTGAGCCGTGGGTCTGTCACCATCTCTACCTCTGGGCTGTCGGGGCGGGGAGATGGGCCCAGGCCACACTGGCCTCCCTGTCCTGTGGTGACCCGGCCTCTGAGACCTGCCCTTTCCTGGTTCTGTGGCAGATGCGAGAGGATGACCGTGTTGCGATCCACGAGGCCATGGAGCAGCAGACCATCTCCATCGCCAAGGTGGGTATGGGGGCCTGGGTACAGGGTTGAGTAGGCAGGCGGCGGGTCCCTGCGCCCTCTCACCTTCTCGGCCCCTCGCAGGCTGGCATCACCACCACCCTCAACTCTCGCTGCTCCGTCCTGGCGGCCGCCAACTCGGTGTTCGGCCGCTGGGACGAGACCAAGGGCGAGGACAACATCGACTTCATGCCCACCATCCTGTCGCGCTTTGACATGATCTTCATCGTCAAGGACGAGCACAACGAGGAGAGGGACCTGGTGCGTGGGGCAGAGGCCAGGCCGGGCTGGGGTACCCCTGGGCATGAGCTTAGCCAGTTTGTCGTGTGCAGTTAACATGGGTCCGTTAACATGGGTCCAGGTACTAGGACCAATCCCCGGTGACGACATATGCATGCCGTGATGGTTCTGCGGGTGCTCAGCCTTTGTTGGGGTACCCAGGGTTCGGCAGGCTGTGACCCGTTCATGGTCGCCCCCACCTAGATGTTGGCCAAGCATGTCATCACCCTGCACGTGAGCGCGTTGACGCAGACCCAGGCCGTGGAGGGCGAGATCAGCCTGGCCAAGCTGAAGAAGTTCATCGCCTACTGCCGCTCGTGAGTCCTGTGCTGCCCTTTGGGACTCTGACTGGGTCTCAGTTTTCCCTTCTCTCAGGGAACAAAGGCCCGTGTCTGACTTAGGTTTTGGAGAAGATTTCAGGGGTCCTCGTTGGGTGGCTGTAGGGTCCCTGAGCCCCTCGCTGCCTATGCCAGGCGCATCTGTCCTGGTAAATGCAGGGCCGTAGCTGACTAGCTCAGATAAACCTGAGAGAGCCTGGGGAAATGGAGGCAGAGGAGTGGCAGGAGGGTGGGCCTTGGCTGTGGACCCAGGACCTGCCCCTGAGCAGAAACTCGAGTGCCCCCCCCCCCCCCCAGTGTCTGGTGGGATGACCCTGGAAAAAAGCGCTGCAATAGGCAGGTTCCTGATGCACCACCCTGGGTAAGGGCAGGCAGTGCCCACTGGTGCCCAGGTCAGGGGCCAGGCTCCTGGGCTTTGGCGAGTCCTAGAACCCTGGGCCAGTCCCCAGAAGGCCTGGGCACCTTTCTCCCTCTATGTTTAGGGTAGGGTGTCCCCTAAAATGGCTCTGTCATTCGAGGGGCTGCATGTCCTGCCACCTGCTTTCTTCCAGCGGGGCTATGAGCTCTGGGTACTTCATGCCAAACATGCCCTGTGTCATGCTGCCCAGCGGGGGCCTACTCTGCTAGGGTGCTGGCATAGCTGAATGCAGGCAGGTGTACCTGGAGTCAGCACTGAGTGGCCCCGCCCAGGTCCCATCTGTCCCCGTTCTGTGTCGTCTTGCTGTGTTGGTTTCCCAGCCTTGGCCTCACTGAGGTCCCTTTCAAGTGCTGTCTCTAACCAGCTGAGCCCATGTTCAGTGCCATGTTCATAGCCGCTGCTCCTCACCTGCAGGAGGTGTGGCCCCCGGCTGTCAGCAGCGGCTGCAGAGAAGCTCAAGAACCGCTACATCCTCATGCGAAGTGGGGCCCGGCAACACGAGCGCGACTTGGACCGGCGCTCTAGCATCCCCATCACTGTGCGGTGAGCCCGACACCTGCCCACGGGTCGGGGACCACTTCCGGGAGACATTGGTCTCAGCTTCCCCACCTCTGTTGGCTTCGGTCTTATTTCCCCAGATCCTGCCAGGGCAGGAAGGATAGCACAGCAGGGAGGGCACTTGCCTTGCATGCAGCTGACCCTGGTTCAATCCCCAGCATCCCATAGGGTCCCCCGAGCACCTCCTGGAGTGATCCCTGGGCACTGCTAGGAGTGGCCCAAGGAAAGGCCAAGGGCCTGAGAAGAACTCATGAAGCCGGGAATGGGTGCCCAGTGTTGGAAAAGGACTTGGGTCTCTGCAGCTAGGGTGAAGGGGACAGCAAAGGGTTCTGTGGTAGGCCCTGGGCAGGCACCTCGCCGCCGGGCATTGGGCTAAGCCCCTGGCGTGTCCCCCCTGCCCCTCCCCCAGGCAGCTGGAGGCCATCGTGCGCATCGCTGAGTCCCTGAGCAAGATGAAGTTGCAGCCCTTCGCCACCGAGGCGGACGTGGAGGAGGCGTTGCGGCTTTTCCAGGTGTCTACGCTGGATGCTGCCCTGTCTGGCACCCTGTCTGGTGAGTGGGCATGGTTAGGCAGATAGGGGGACCCCCAAGGACAATGCCTGCCGGGTGTGTCTCCTTCCAGATGGGGTAGAGGGACAGAGTGAGGGCAACACATGGCTGGTGACCAGGGGCGAGAAGAGGAGGTGCTGAGGGAATTGAGGGGGGAGGCCGAGCAGAGCCGCTTAGGCTGTTGGGGGATCAGTTCTGAGGAAGGGAGTGGGCCAAGGGACTCAGCCTGAGCCAGGGGCCCTGCACTGGCGGGACCGGGGGTGGGGGGTGAGTAAAGGGCTTGGGCCCTTGAACATTCTGTGGGAGCCGGTTTCTCCCATGGGCAACCTGGAACATCCTCAATTGTTCTTCTGCCCTTCTGGACGCTGCTGTCAGGGAGCAGCATGCTCAGAGGACGGGGCCCCTCCAGACCCCCAGGAAATGGGGCCCACTAGTCTTTTTGTTGGTTTGGGGGCCACACCTGGCCATGTTCAGGGTTTACTCCTAGCTGCGCTCAGAAGTCACTCCTGGGGGACCCTGTGGCATGCTGGGGATTGAACCTGGGTTAGCTGTGTGCAAGGCAAACGCCCTCCCCACTGTGCTATCACTGTGCCACCACCACCTTCCCCCCCAACCCCCTCCGCTGCTCTTGAGGCTGTGAGGGACGCACCTCAGTGTTTGGGGCCTCAGTCCACGAGGCGGCTGTTGACCCAGGAAAGCCTGGGGACCTGTAGTACAAGCAAACAGGAGGTGTGAAACCCTCTACCCTGGCACCTGGCCCCACACTTCCTCCACCTGGGTCTGGGGCTGTGACTGCCCCCTCACTCACTCGTGCCCACAGGTGTGGAAGGCTTCACCAGCCAGGAGGACCAGGAGATGCTGAGCCGCATCGAGAAGCAGCTCAAGCGCCGATTTGCCATCGGCTCACAGGTGTCGGAGCATAGCATCGTGCAGGACTTCACCAAGCAGGTGGGCCTGTCCCCACAGTCAGCCATAGCGCCACTGTCCCCCAAGCCCAGGGTCTGGGTGTGGGGAGCAGCCAAAGCAGCAGAGGGACAGCAGGGGTCCTTGATTTGAGGCCTCCCGAGGTCAGTCAGGACTGTCTCGAGCCTGACCCGTGAAGGCTCTGCCCTGCCTGCCACTGAGTCACGGTTGGTCTTGAGCAAGTGATGAGGCTTTCCTGGACCTTGTCTCCTCCTCCAATGGGTGGGAGTGGGGGGCACCATGAGCAGTATAGCTGTAGGGTGTTAGCCTTGCACCCTGCCAACCCGGGATGGACCCAGGTTCAATCCTAGGCAATTCCATATGGTCACCAGAGCCTGCCAAGAGCAATTCCTGAATGCAAAGCCAGGGGTAACCCCTGAGCGCAACTGTTAGTATCCCCAAACCCCCTCTCAAAAAACAAAGGGAGAAGTTCTGGGGTGCAGGGGGGTTCCCTGTGGGAGGCCGTTCCTATTATTCTGACCTGGCTGCCCCATCCGATCCCACAGAAATACCCAGAACACGCCATCTACAAGGTCCTGCAGCTGATGCTGAGGCGAGGCGAGGTCCAGCACCGCATGCAGCGCAAGGTCCTCTACCGCCTCAAATAGCCGCGCCTGCCCACCTGAGCCACCTACCGAATCTTTCTGGGACCAGATGGGGTGCCTCTGGGCCATTCACTTGCAATGCAAATGCTCTGTGCTGTGATATCTCTTTGGCCCCACAACTGAACATCTCAAACTTGGCACTGAGTTTCCTTGAATCTTGTTTTGTTTTGGAAGTTTTGGGTCACATCTGTCGGCTCTCAGGGTTTATTGCTGGTTCTGCATTCAGAAATCACTCCTGCCTGACAGGCTCGGGGGACCATATGGAATGCCAGGAATTGAACCGGGGTCCATTCTGTGTTGGCCACATGCAAGGCAAAACCTCTACCACTCTACCACTGTGCTATCGCTCCGGTCCCAGTTTCTTTGTATCTTGGACACGGCCCCACTGCCCTGGGGGGAAGGGTCCAGCCAGAGACCAAGGCCATGTGCAACTGGACTTGATCAGAGTAATAAATTTGCTGTGTGTTTGGAGCCTGTGTGGGCATATGGGCTTCAGCCTGAGCAGGGGAAGGGCATGCTCTGCACCCAATGAGTGTGTTTTCTGTGAGTCAAGTGGGGAGGGTTTACACCTGGCAACACTCAGGGATCACTCCTGACTCTATGCTTAGAAATCACTTTAGGCGGGACCCCAGAGCGGTAGTGTAGCGGTAGGGTGTTTGTCTTGCACGCAGCTGACCCAGGAGGGATGTTGGTTCGATCCCCAGCATCCCATATGGTCCCCCAAGCCAGGATCGATTTCTGAGTGCAGAGCCAGGAGTAACCCCTGAGCTTCACCGGTGTGGCACAAAAACAAAAACAAAAAATTACTCTAGGCCAGTGCTTCTCAATTATTTTTTGTCATGCCCCCCTAGGAAGAAAACATTTTTCGTGCCCCTGTGCAACTGTAAATAGTATCTTTATTAAAAGAAAAAAAACTTTAACCTGCAAAACAAATATATAAAATAATTTGAGCTGATTTTTTTTAATCGGAGGTAATGTCTGGATTAATGGCTACAATGAGCACATTTTGCAATGCACAGCTTTTCGAAGCGGGTTTGAAGCAGGACACGGCAACCCTCAGCTCCAGACATAGAGACATAAACACGGGGCTTAGCTTGTTATGATAGTGTTTGCCGAGGTCAAGCGTACCCCCACCCCTTTATGGAGCCTCGAGCCCCTCCCTGGGGGGCACACCCCACTGTTTGAGAAGCACTGCTCTAGGTGGTGCTCAGGGGAACGTGGATGTTGAGGATTGAACCTGAGTTGCTGCGTGCGAAGCAAGCATCTTCCCTGCTACACTATCGCTCTGGCCCCCTGAGACCCATTTCTGATCTGCGTTCCTGCTTGGGCTCCAGGACAGCATATGTTCCTTTGCTCAGGTCTTCATTGCTGAGGTCCCCAGGAAAAGGTGGTGGGTCTGTATGTGGCCGTCCCGAGCTGACTCACTCCCTATGTCCCCTTCACAGTTGGTACCCTGGCCTGAAGGGTTGGCTCATGCACAAGCCCTTCGTGCCCTGCCCAGGAAGGACTGATGTGGCAGAGGTCCTCGTGGCACTGAAGTCATTGTTCCTAGTGGGCCGAGACCAGTATGCAACAGCCAAGGATTCTTGTGTCTTGCATCTCACTTGACGAATCTAATTTTCTTTTTGCTTTTTGGGCCACACTTGGTGACGCTCAGGGGTTATTCCCGGCTATCCGTTCAGAAATCGGGGGATCAAACCGCAGACTGTGTCCTAGGTTTGCATGTGCAAGGCAAATGCTCTACCGCCTGCATCACTGCTCCGGCCCCAACGAATCTGATTTTTGTTCCTCTTTACTCCACTAAGGCCTGAGTCGAGTATAGGAAGCAGCTCTGGCTCAGGGGTCATGATTTGACCCCAGATACTAAGGAAACCCTAGTATTGTTGCCCCCCTGTCTCCAAAATTTACAAAGTTAAAATTGCATCGGTCTGAGAGGTGGCACCTTGTTGCAGCCAAGCAGGGTTTGATCCCAGCAGTGGATTTGGGCCCCCCAGCATCTGTGTGCTGCCCCCAGTCCCTTAGACCATGAAAGTAAGCACTGCGAATTTAGAATGTGTTTAAGTATAAGCTGTAGGCTGAGGAGAACTCAGGCTTTGCATGCTGGAGCCCCAGGCTCAATCCCTGGCACTGGTGGTCCCTAACACATTTTCTCAGCAGTAGCCCCTACCATTGCTGGTAGAAACAAAAAAGCATGCTTTGAGCAAAATGTGGATTTTTATTTATTTTGTTTTTGGGTCACACCCAGCAGTGCTCAGGGGTTACTCTTGACTCTGCTCTCAGAAATTGCTCCTGACAGGCTTGGGGGACCATATGGGATGCTGGGATTTGAACCAACGTCCTTCTGCATGCAAGACAAACGCCCTACCTACCTCCATGCTATCTCTCCGGCCCCTTTATTTTGCTTTTTTGAGTCACACCAAGATGTCCCAGGGTGTCTCCTGGCTCTTCTCTTGGGTCATTCCTGGCAGGCTTGGGGGTCCATATGGGATGCGGGGGATCGAACTCATGTCAGTCGTGTGCAAGGCAACTGACCTACTGGCTGTGCTATTGCTCTGCCCCCTTCCCCCAAGATGGATTTTAAATGTTTGATGTTTTATTCTAACAAATTCCTGGTAGATATACCGTGGAAAGGTGTAGAGAGCTCAGATTACAAATAACAAGACTTGAGAGATGCCCTGGCCCACTTAGATCATCTTGAGATCTCTTGGCAGCTTTTTGTTTGGGTCTCAGAGCTCAGCCAGCTTTTTGGGCTCCTCAGACAAGCTGTAGCTGTACCACTTGCAGCCCTGATCCTCTGCTCATGTTTGGGGGTGGAGCGGGCATTAGCTGGGCAGAGGGGTTCTCATCTACTTGGAGGTGGTGGCAGTGGAGCATTTCCACTCTGTCGTCTCCCACCCACAGCTGGGCTGGATTTAGTCACTGCAGTGGTGCTGGCCTTGGACACACACCCTACACACCCTACACACACACACACACACACACACAGACAGACACAGACACACACTGTAGATGGGGAGTGGTGCTGGCCTTGGAGACACACCCTGCTTTGGTTTCACACACACACACACACACACACACACACACACACACACACACACACACACACACACTGCAGATGGGGAAATGCAGAATAGTACAGGATGTGACAGCACAGTCTGGCACCCTGCATTATGTAGTGCGCCCCCTGGTGGCCTTATTAGCCTGTGTGTGTGTGTGTGTGTGTGTGTGTGTGTGTCCGTGTCCTGGTGTGTGTGTGTGTGTCCGTGTCCTGGTCAGCCCATCTTCTGGAAGGACTGCAGGCAGTCAAGGTGTGTGTGTGTGTGTGTGTGTGTGTGTGTGTGTGTCCTGGTCAGCCCATCTTCTGGAAGGACAGGACTGCAGGCAGTCAAGGTGTGTGTGTGTGTGTGTGTGTGTGTGTGTGTGTCCTGGTCAGCCCATCTTCTGGAAGGACAGGACTGCAGGCAGTCAAGGTGTGTGTGTGTGTGTGTGTGTGTGTGTGTGTGTGTGTCTATAGTCAGGTACTAGGAGCTCAGAGCTCCCAGCAGGAAACCTGGATCTGAAGACAGTGGGTTTTGGGGTCAGCTGACTCAGACCACACATGGAGGAGCAGGAAGGGTCCCGACTGCTCAGGGATCAGTCCTGCCAGGCTCAGAGGACGATGTGGGATGCCAGAGATCAAACCTGGGTCAGCCACATGCCAGGCACACACTCCCCGCGGTACTATCTCCGGCCCAGGCTCCCTTTTCTTCTGGGGTGCCATCCTAAAGGAGGTGCTGGGGCTGGAGCAGTAGCGCAGTGGGCAGGATGTTTGCCTTGCATGTGGCCGACTTGAGTCCCCCAAGCCTGCCAGGAGTAATTTCTGAGCACAGAGCCAGAGTAACCCCTGAGCAATACCGGGAGTGCCCCCCCCCCCAAAAAAAAAATAAAAGGAGGTGCTGCAGATTTCTAGGAAGAGGAAGGGCTTAGGCAGATTCCAGGTGGAGGTCAGGTCACCCCAGACTGGTGGAATCCTGAGGGTGTGTGGATTAACCAGATGCCATCCCACTCAGTAAACATCTTAGAGTGTAGTACTGTGGGTTGGTGTTTAGAGCACTTAATCTCTGCTTCTGGGTGTGGTATGACTGTGGTCTTCCTAATAAATACATACCCAGGTGTTTCAGGAAAATGTCCTCTCTCTCTCTCTCTCTCTCTCTCTCTCTCTCTCTCTCTCTCTCTCTCTCTCTCTCTCTCTCTCTCTCTCTCTCTCTCTCTCCCTCTCTCCCCTCTCTCTCTCCTCTCTCTCCTATCGCCTCTCCTCTCTCCTCTCTTCTCTCCCCTCTCTCCTCTCTTCTCTCTCCTCTTTCCTCTCCTCTCTCTCCTCCCCCCTCTCTCTCAGTTGGCCGCATGCAAGGCAAATGCCCTACTACCTTGCTATCTCTCCGGCCCAGGAAAATGCTCTCTTATGTTTCCAGACTTCCCACTGAGCTTCCTAATTCTTATAAGCAGAAGGCTGTTTTTTGTTTGTTTGTTTGTTTTGTTTTTGTTTTGTTTTGTTGGTTTTTTTTGGGCCACACCTGGCGGTGCTCAGGGGTTACTCCTGGCTGTCTGCTCAGAAATAGCTCCTGGCAGGCACAGGGGACCATATGGGACACCAGGATTCAAACCAACCACCTTAGGTCCTGGATCGGCTGCTTGCAAGGCAAACACCGCTGTGCTATCTCTCCGAGAAGGCTGTTTTGACCTCTTTAGTGTGTGTGTGGATTATTTCCTCCATTGACTTTTGCTTCCAGATCCTCATCTCTCCAGTGTCCTGGCTTTGGAGCTTGAGGCTTGATTTAATAAGGGTGGGTTGGAGCCATAATACAGCTGGGAAGGCATTGGCCTTGCATGTGGCCACCTCAGGTTCATTCCCTGACATCCCACATGGCTCACTGAGCACCACCAGGAGATCCCTGAGTGCAGGGGAAAAAATAACCCCTGAAAACTGCAAGTTGTGCCCCCTCCTCTTCAGTTTAGAAACCAGAGGGGCCCATAGCAGCTGCTTTGGCTTGACCCCCCCTGCTTGCTTGGGATTATCCCCAGGGTGGGGATAGTGGTGGTAGTGGTGGTGTCTTCTGTTTTGGGAGAGCCAGGAGAGTTGCTATTATTGAGTTAGTTGCAAGGGAGAGTGTGCTTGCTGGTACCCATTACATTCACACACACGTTCTTAAGCCTTGGGGATAGACAGATCCTATTCTGAGCTGCACCAGGTCTCAGGTGAAGCCTGACGAAGCACCTGAGTAATCTAAGGGCTTAGCTGTGGAACCCCAAGTCGGGTGGGAGATAGGCTAAGGCAGGACCACACTGTACGTGAGCAGGTTGGAACGTCTGTGCTGCGAGTGTCCAAGTAGGCCTGAGGCCTCCCCAGGGGATGCCAGGAGACAGTGACAGCCTGGAGACCCCAGTGCCTATCCACATGAAGGCTGGGCCATGTTCACACACTAACTGCCTGGGCCCCACTTACGAGCTCTTGGGAGGTGGTGAGCTCCCTGTCTCTGGAGGTAACCAAGTATCTGCTGCTGGGCTTGCTTCCTCTTCTAGGTCTGTGGAGGAGGTTCTGGTTCCCTGCTGGTGAACTATTTCATTGGCCCTCACTGTTTGGTGCAATGTTTGAAGGCAAAGCCTGTCAGCCTGTCACAGACTGGTTGGCCTGGGCACTGAGGAAACTATTGGGGTCCCTGCTTGAGAAGGTGAGTGCATGAAGTTGGCGAAGTAGGGTCAGAAATTTAGACACTCAGAAATGAAGTTTCATCTTGTCTCTCTATTCTTGTCCTTTTTTTCTCTGGGCTAGAGCAGAACACTTAGACAAAATTTCTTGTCAAGGCATCACAATTGCAGGCATAATCTTGGATTCTGGACAAAATGCCCAGAGACTATCTGCATGTCTATCTTTGCCAACCTAGGGCAAAGCACAACCCCCAGCCTCAATCCACAGCGGTGGGTGGTGGAGCCTGCCCCCAACTCAGGGGATCCCCATAGGTGATATTCGTGCCTTCAAGAGGGATTCTTTTTTTTTTTTTTTTTTTTTTTTGGTTTTTGGGCCACACCCGGTAACGCTCAGGGGTTACTCCTGGCTATGTGCTCAGAAGTTGCTCCTGGCTTGGGGGACCATATGGGACACCGGGGGATCGAACCGCGGTCCGTCCAAGGCTAGCGCAGGCAAGGCAGGCACCTTACCTTTAGCGCCACAGCCCGGCCCCATCAAGAGGGATTCTATTCCACACTCTGTTTTTCTCGATGTACTGTGATTTATATCAATAATGAGAATTTCATACATATGTCATTTCAATGCAGCTGCCAGCAATGCCGACTTCCCTTCCCCAAACTCCTCCCTCAGTTCTTGTTATTTTTTTTTTTTTATGGGGTTTGGGTTTTAGGTCAAAGCCGGCAGTGCTCAGGGATTACTCCTGGCTCTGTGCTCAGAAATCGTTCCTGATGTGCTCAGGGGACTATATGGGATGCCAGGAATTGAACTGGGGTCTGTCTTGGGTTAGCCGTGTGCAAGGCAGACGCTTGGTGCTGTGCTATTGCTCTGGCCCCTTGTTCTTTTTTTTGTGTGTGTGTGTGCTCCAAGATTACTTCTGATTTAACTGCTCCCAGGAATCATTCCTTTTTTTTTTTTTTTAAACTTAATTATTTGATTGGTTGTTGTGCCACACCCAGCAGTACTCTGTGGCTACTCCTGGCTCTGCACTCAGAAATCGCCCCTAGAAGATGGGGGACCATATGGGATGCTGAGAATCGAACTGGGTCCCTCCCAGGTCAGCCACATGCAAGGCAAATGCCCTACTGCTGTGCAATCTCTCCGGCCACCATGAATCACACCTAATGGGGCTCTAAGGACTATATTTGGGGCTTGGGATCAAACTGGTTTGATCATGTGCAAGGCAAACACTTGTAGTATTTTGCAAGCCCTTAAATTTAGATCACTGCATTAACTTTCCAGTTCTGTTGCCTTTGTTGCTATATTGTTCTAACAATCTAATAATAACAATATATTATACAAATTATTAAATTGTTATTATATGATTGTCTTTCTTTGTTATTGTAGTTAAAAATAACTATAAATCCCAAACTCAAACTTTAAAACTCATAATTCAAACAAAAGGAGTGTTTCTAGCTCCCCTAGTGCTGTGGCTCGTAAGTTTGTCCAGACTTTCGCATCTTTGCCAGACTGTACTGGGCCAGGCCCTCAGCTATCACGAGTAGTATCCCTGGACTTTAGTCTTAGTCTTTTTAACCACGGGCACCACCTTTTAGATTTGGGAAAGAAAAAGGGGGGTGCTATTGCAACAGTGCAGTGGTAGAGCGTTTGCCTAGCACGTGGCTGACCCAATATGGACCTGGGTTCTATCCCCGGTGTCCCATGTGGTCCCCCAAGCCAGGAGCAATTTCTGAGCCCATAGCCAGGAGCAATCCCTGAGTGTGACCAAAAGAAAAGAAAAGAAAAGAAAAAGAAAGAAAGAAAGAGAGAGAGAGAGAAAGAAAGAAAGAAAAAGAAAGAAAGAAAGGAAAGGAAGGGGCCGGAGAGATAGCATGGAGGTAAGGTGCTTACCTTTCATGAAGAAGGTCATCGGTTCGAATCCCGGCGCCCCATATGGTCCCCCAAGCCTGCCAGGAGCAATTTCTGAGCACGGATCCAGGAAAAACCCCTGAGCACTGCTGGGTGTGACCCAAAAACCAAAAAAAAAAAAAAAAAAAAAAAAAAAGGAAAGGAAGAAAAGAAAGAAAAGAAAGAAGAAAGAAAGAAAAGAAAGAAAGAAAGAAAAAGAAAGAAAGAAAGAAAGAAGGAAGGAAGGAAAGAAAGAAAGAAAGAAAGAAAGACAGACAGACAGAAAGAAAGACAGACAGACCAGGGAGCTAGAGTGATAAGGACACATCTTGTATGGTACCCTGACCCCCCAAAAAAAGACAAAGAAAAACAAAAAATGACCTGGGGCCATATAGATAGTGCAGTTGGTAGGGCATTTACCATGCATGTAGCTGACTTGAGTTCTATCTCTGGCATCCCCTGAGCCTGTCAGGAGTAAATTCTAATCCAACAGCCAGCAGTAACCTCGGAGCTGTGTTTGGCCCCCAAACAAAAACAAACCAAAACAAAAGGCTTGTTATCCTAGGGGTGTGAGAAGGGCCAGAAGGGGGCGCCCAAGCACTGGCTATCCCGCCATCCCTACAGTATCAGCAGCACCATCACCCTTTCCTGCCCTATGCCATCCCTGTCAGTTGGCTCCATTAAATTCTGAGGTCCCAGGGACCCCTATTCTCCCCTTCCCAGCTTGGTGCCAACCCATAGTTGGCCTGGAGAGTCCTCGACTTTAGCAGACACTTCTCACTTAGCTTACTGTCCTTGGACTAAACATTGGATCTCGTTGAGCTCATGAAATCTTAGAACATTCTAGAAGAAGCAGGTGGCCGCATTTACAATTCCAAGCTAAGCAACTTGAGGGGTCCAGGGTCCAGACAGCAGTGGGGCAGGGGTCCGGTCCAAGCCCAGCCCTATGCCGAAAAAATGAAAGTTGGGGTGCTGGTGAGAAGGTCCGGAAGACTCTGAAGACTGGTCCTGAATATTTCCTGGACACTGTGTGTGTTAGAGACAGAGACAGAAGAGATTCTCACCCTGCACCCCTACTCTTGGGCCGAGGGTGATCCATGCTGCTGGTGACCCACCCTGTGTCCTTAGCACCATTTTCTATAGGACTGTCCCCTGGCACCGCACCCCATCAGGTTGCTTCTGATGCCCACCAGGGGGCTCCTCAGGGGTGCTAGGAAGGTCACACACTGCAGGCCTGACAGTTCCATGTTTGAAGCTGTGATGCAGAATGATGAGCTGGTGATGGAACTCATGGCCTTGCAAGTGCCATCTGGAACCAGCTCCCCAGCTCCCAGCTTTGCTTCTTTCTATGGCCTGGTGAAGGTTTATTATTCTATTTTTTAATTCTTTATTTTGGGGCCACACCCACTGGCATTCAGGGGTTACTCCTGGCTCTGAGCTCAGAAATAGCTCTTGGCAGGCTTGGGGATTGAACCAAGGCCTATCCTGGGTTAGCCATGTGTAAGGCAAGGGCCCTATCGCTCTGGCCCTATTTTGAGGGGGGGTTTGGGTCACACCCGGTGGCTCTCAGGGGTTACTCCTGGCTCTGTGCTCAGAAATCATTCCTGGCAGGTGGGGAGTGGGGGTGGGTGGGAGGGCATATTGAATGCTGGGATTTGAACCACCGTCTGTCCTGGATCGGCTACGTGCAAGGCAAGCGCCCTACCGCTGTGCTATCTCTCCACCCCATCTGGCCCTATAAAAAAATTTTTTTTTTGCCATCCTGGTGGCATTCTGGGGTTACTCCAGGCTCTGTACTCATGAATCATTCCTGGCAGGCTTGGGGACCATATAGGATACTGAGGATCGAACCCAGGTTGGCCACTTGTAAGGCAAATACATTTTCTGTTTTGTTTTTGTTTTTGGGCCACACCCAGCGGTGCTCAGGGGTTACTCCTGGCTGTCTGCTCAGAAATAGCTCCTGGCAGGCACAGGGGACCATATGGGACACCGGGATTCGAACCAACCACCTTAGGTCCTGGATCGTCTGCTTGCAAGGCAAGCTATCTCTCCGGGCCTGCAAATACATTTTTCTACTGTGCTATTTCTCTGGTCCCTAGTGAAGGCTGATGGAACCAGTTATGTGCAGGGACTGCGGGGTAGAGGGCTGGGCTGTGGGTGCCATTAGAGATGGGGACACAGCCTGCTGGCCACGGCTCTGCCTGTAGAGGGCATCAGTGCCCAGGGCTAAGCTCAGGGAAGGACATTCTATCAGTGTGGAGGGCAGTGGGGTACCAGACATAGACATTAGGGGTCAAGGACTTTCAGAACATTTGGAGCTGAGAGGAGAGACGGTCCTTCAGCCCTGCAAATGGTCACCTGGTCTCTTGGTCCTGTCCTTCCTTCCTGCAGCTCCCAACGCTGGTTACTGGCAGCAAAGGAGATGCTTAGTTCAAGAAGGAGGTACAGACACTTAAGCATGTCCTTTGAGCATGGGGTAACACTGCTGTTCACCCCAAGACCACCATGAGCAGAGCAGGGGGATGGGAAAGGAGGGTGGTCTTGGTGGAGGCTGCTCTGCTCTGTGCCTCAGAGCACACCTCTGTGTCTCAGTTTCCTCATCAAGCTGCCTCACTGGCCTGTGGAGTCCAGGAGGCCAGACTGACTGTACCCATCGCTTCAGGAATATTCTGGGGTCTGAGGGGTTCCCTTGCTCGCTCCCTGGCCCAATCCTGCCTGGTTCTGCAGGGCTCAGCCCATGTCTGCATTGGCCCCCAACATTTCCAGTGCCCATACTAGACCAGGCCCTTGAAGAAGTGGCCGAAGTCAGAGAGGAACCCTCTCAGAGAGGACCCCTCACCCCTTCAGCTCCTCAGGAACATGTTCCGGTTCATATGCTACAGAGAGAAATGAAAGGAAACCTGGGTCTGGGCCCTGTGAACAGCTTCTGAGAGCGGCATGGCTCTAGCTTGTCTGTGCTTATATGTTTCTCCAGCTGTGTCTGATTTTTTTGGTTTTGCTTTGTGTTTTTTCTTTTTTGGGGGAGTGGGGGGCATACCCAGCAGTGTTCAGGAGTTCCTCTTGGCTCTGCACTCGTGAACCACTCCTGGCAGGCTCAGGGGACCCTAGGCCTATGGGATACCTGGGACCGAACCAGGGTTGGTCACTTGCAAGGCAAATGTCCTACCTGCTGTGCTATCACTGGCCCTCATGAATGTCTGTATTTTGTCTGAGTATCTCTGCTAAGTGTGTTTCTATCGGCAGACTCATGTCTCCGTGTATTCCTATGTATATCTATACATGTTGGTGTGTGTCTGTATATTGTCTGTGCATCTAAGCATGCTTGTGTCTATCTGTTTCTGGCCAAGATCCGGGGACCATATGGGATGCCGGGGATAGGACCCAGCTTGACTGCGTACAAGGCAAATGCCCTCCCTGCTGTGCCATCGTCCCAACCTCCTGCTGCTATCCTGTCTTTACTGAAATCCCCTCTCCCTGTTTTACCTTGAGTGCATCCACCTCGCCTCACAATTCCCCTGGCGCCTTTTCTGCCCCCACCCCCTGCACCCCAGGACCCACAATAGGCAGCTCCCACCTCACCTGCCCCCACGATGCTTTTAGGGGGTTGCCTTGGCAACTGGAAGTTTCCAACCGAAGCCAAAAGTTCCTACCGCGTTTGGCGGTTTATGATGGGGAATGACATGGGGCGAACTGGGGGAGCAGGTTGCCACGGCAACGGGAATATTTCCGGCTGATTTTGTGGGTCTCGGTGTGGGGAGAGCACCCTAACCAAGACGAATAGACCAGGCCCCCTTGCCAGGTGGAGCGGCCAACATCAGGTCGCGTGCCCGTGCCCAGGGGGCGGGAGAGGCAGCTCGGGCCTCTGTGGCCAGCTGTTCTGACGCAGTTTATCTGCAGGCCCCAGGGGTGCTCTGCCCACGGGGGCCCCGGTTTTTGTCTCCTCCTTTATCTCCATGTCCGGTCTTTGCTTTTTGTCCCTTTGGCTGTCTTTTGTCCTTTGTCCCCTGGAAGAAAGACTCCGAAGGAGGGAAGGGGTGATTGTGTCAGGCAGGAGAATGAGGTTTTGTTCATGGAGAGAGAAACCCAAGTGGGGAAAAGGGAAGAGACCAGCTGATGTGGCACAGAGAAGGGTCAGCTGCAGAGAGAGGGGAGCACCAGTCCGGCTTTCTGCAGGGGTGGTCTACACCCCCTGGGATCCACTTTCCACACCTTCGACTGGCATCGGGTGCAGGTGGCTGCCTGTCCCTGCCTGTGCTGCCTGCCTTCCTGAGTGAGGCACAGGGCCTAGATGCAGAGCAGGGTCCCTTGGGGTTACTTTCCTCTAATGCCCCTGGCTCCTGCAAGCCCCCCACAGATCCAGGGACTTAGACTTTCCTTTATGCATTCCCCAAAGTCTGCAGCCTTATCTCCTGCAAAGCCCCCTGACTGGACACCACACTACTCGTTTTCATTTTTCCTTCCTTCCTTCCTTCCTTCCTTCCTTCCTTCCTTCCTTCCTTCCTTCCTTCCTTCCTTCCTTCCTTCCTTCCTTCCTTCCTTCCTTCCTTCCTTCCTTCCTTCCTTCCTTCCTTCCTTCCTTCCTTCCTTCCTCCCTCCCTCCCTCCCTCCCTCCCTCCCTCCTCCCTCCCTCCCTCCTTCCTTCCTTCCTTCCTTCCTTCCTTCCTTCCTTCCTTCCTCCCTCCCTCCCTCCCTCCCTCCCTCCCTCCCTCCCTCCTCCCTCCCTCCTCCCTCCTTCCCTCCCTTCCTTCCTTCCTTCCTTCCTTCCTTCCTTCCTTCCTTCCTTCCTTCCTTCCTTCCTTCCTTCCTCCTTCCTTCCTTCCTCCCTCCCTCCCTCCTTCCCTCCCTCCCTTCCTTCCTTCCTTCCTTCCTTCCTTCCTTCCTTCCTTCCTTCCTTCCTTCCTTCCTTCCTTCCTTCCTTCCTTCCTCCCTCCCTCCCTCCCTCCTTCCTTCCTTCCTCCCTCCCTCCTTCCTTCCTTCCTTCCTTCCTTCCATCCTTCCTTCCTTCCTTCCTTCCTTCCTTCCTTCCTTCCTTCCTTCCTTCCTTCCTTCCTTCCTTCCTTCCTCCCTCCCTCCCTCCCTCCCTCCTTCCTTCCTTCCTTCCTTCCATCCTTCCTTTCATCCTTCCTTCCTTCCTTCCTCCCTCCCTCCCTCCCTCCCTCCTTCCCTCCTTCCTTCCTCCCTCCCTCCCTCCCTCCTTCCCTCCTTCCCTCCTTCCCTCCTTCCTTCCTTCCTTCCTTCCTTCCTTCCTTCCTTCCTTCCTTCCTTCCTTCCTTCCTTCCTTCCTTCCTTCTTCCTTCCTTCCTTCCTTCCTTCCTTCCTTCCTTCCTTCCTTCCTTCCTTCCTTCCTTCCTTCCTTCCTTCCTTCCTTCCTTCCTTTCCTTCTCTCTCTCTCTTTCTTCTTTCTTTCTTTGTTTTGTTTTGTTTTTGTTTTGATTTTTTGGGCCACACCCGGCATTGCTCAGGGGTTACTCCTGGCTGTCTGCTCAGAAATAGCTCCTGGCAGGCACGGGGGACCATATGGGACACCGGGATTCGAACCAATCACCTTTGGTTCCGGATCGGCTGCTTGCAAGGCAAAAGCCGCTGTGCTATCTCTCCGGGCCCTCTTTCTTTCTTTCTTTCTTTCTTTCTTTCTTTCTTTCTTTCTTTCTTTCTTTCTTTCTTTCTTTCTTTCTTTCTTTCTTTCTTTCTTTCTTTCTTTCTTTCTTTCTTTCTTTCTTTCTTCTTCTTTCTTTCTTTCTTTCTTTCTTTCTTTCTTTCTTTCTTTCTTCTTCTTTCTTTCTTTCTTTCTTTCTTTCTTTCTTTCTTTCTTTCTTTCTTTCTTTCTTTCTTTCTTTCTTTCTTTCTTTCTTTCTTTCTTTCTTTCTTTCCTCTTTCTTTCTTTCTTTCCTCTTTCTTTCTTTCTTTCTTTCTTTCTTTCTTTCTTTCTTTCTTTCTTTCTTTCTTTCTTTCTTTCTTTCTTTCTTTCTTTCTTTCTTTCTTTCTTTCTTTCTTTCTTTCTTTCTTTCTTTCTTTCTTTCTCTCTCTTTCTTTTTCTCTCTCTTTCTTTTTCTTTTCTTTCTCTTTCTCTATCTTCTCTTCTTTCCTTTCTTTCTTTCTTTCTTGTTCTTTTCTTTCACTTTTCTTTTTCTTCTTTCTCCCTCCCTCCTTTTCTTCCACTCTCACTTTCTCCTTCCTTTCTTTCTCCCTCCATCTCTTCCTTCCTTTCTCTCTCTCCCTCCTTCCCTCCTTCCCTACTTCCTTCCTTCCCTTCCTCCCATCTCCCTCCCTTTCTCCGTTTTTTCTTTTCCCAGCAGAACTCAGCCTGATGGGAGATGGTTCTGGAGACACCCACAGTACCAGCCATAGCCTCTATACCCAAATCACAACCCTGTGGGCCAGAACAATAGCACATTGGTAGTTGCAAAACTCTGATCTGGGACAGACCCCTGTTTGATTCCCGGTGCCCCATATGGTCCCCCGAGACTGCCAGGAGCAATTTCTGAGTGCAGAGCCAGAAGTAACCCCTGAGCACAGCCGAGTGTGGCCCCAAAAACCAAACAGCCAAACAAAAAAACCCAAATCATAGCCCTGGCCCGAGCTTCACTCTCTGACCTCAGTTTCCCCACAGACACAGACAGGGGCATGAGCACATGGGTGCAGGGGTACATACGCCAAATCCTTGGCCGCAGGGGAGCACTCTGCTCCCCGCCACCAACAGTCCTGTGCTCACGTGGCACCCGTCACCTTCTGCGGGGTGACACAGTGACATCTTCACTCTGCCCCCTCCACCCAGATGTCACCCAGTGTGGGTGCTGGGGACGGGGGTGCAGGGTGCTAGCAGGGAAGGGTCACAAATGATGCATGAGTGATGGTGCAGAGCTCCAGGATTCTGAGGGGGTGCCAGCTTGCTCCCCATTTCCAGGACCCCAGGAAGGGAAGAGAGATAGACCCTCAGGTCTCAAGCTGTCTGGAGCTGGCAGGACTCTAGAAGCTACAGGGAGCATTTACAACACAAACATCCATCCTCATGGTTTCTGAGCCTCCTTGGGGTCCCCCTGCCTCTGCCTCCTGCTAGCACACAGGCAGTGAAGAATGAGATGCCATGATACATGGATCCCGGGGGTGCTTGGGTGCAGCACCTTGATCTTCTGCAGGTAGGCAGGCTCCTGTCTAAGCCCCATCTCAGTGTCTCCAGCAGCAGGAAGGGAGACCTGAGAAGTTCACAGATCAAGGTCACATAGGGAAGGCCTACCTCTGTGTGCCCCAAAATTTTGCACTCTGGCTGGGAACTCAGGGAGGGGTGGAGGGAGACAGGACTTTCTGAAAGTCACCCTGGGGTTGGGGAGCAGAGGACAGGGAGCCCAGAGGCCCTGGCAGAGAGCCCAGTGGGCCACTTGGAACCTTCTAGACTCTGTCTACCCAGAGCATGGGCTTCTGAGCCCAGAGCCATGGGAACAGGCCCTAGTGCTCGGGGTTTAGTGGTCAGTACCTAACATTTCTTCAGACACCCTCCCAGGCCCCTCCAATTCGATGCTGAGGAATTGTTGCTCCCAATTTACAGGGGGAAACTGAGGCCCAGAGCAGGTTAATGGGGAGGGAGTGGTGGTAAAGACAACCCCAAGGCACAGAGCTACACCCTAGAGAGGGAAAGATGTTGGTGCTTCCGGAAGCTCCAGAGCAGCCCCCACCCCTTTCCCAGCCTGCACTCCACACAGGCTTGTCCACCCCCCTTGCCACGTGCCACAACTCCTGGCCCTGCGCGTCCTGCTCTCACAGTTCCCAGAGTGTCCCCGAGGCAGTGACGCAGCCTGGATCAGCGGAAGCTGTTTGCTGGGAGAACGCAGAGGCAGGTCTGAAGTGGCTTTGAGTGATGCAGAGCCTGCAGTGTGGGCGGGAAGGGACAGCTGCCCCCCAGCTCTGCGCAGACCCCCTCCCTCTGTGGCACACACCCCTCTCTGTGGGGACAGTCCTGTGACTTAGGCTCAGCCAGTCACACTGTCCTGTCCCCTGAACCACAGTGCAGGGCGACCTGAGTCCTAGCCAGTCTTCCTGGGATCCTTTCTGGAGACTTGGGTCCACTGTTTTTTGTTTTTTTTTGGGGGGGGGGCACACCTGGTGGTGCTTAGGGGTTATTCCTGGCTCTGCATTCAGAAATTGCTCCTGGCAGGCTTGGAGGACCATATGGGATACTGGGGATCGAACCTCGGTCTGATCCGGGTCGGCCATGTGCAAGGCAAACACCCTACCACTGTGCTATCGCTCCAGTCCTACTATACCTTTTTTTTGCTTTTAGGTCACATCCGACAGTGCTCAGAGGTTCTGTGCTCAGAAGTCACTCCTGGAAGGCTCAGGGGACCATATGGAATGCTGGGAATCGAACCTGGGTCGGCTGTGTGCAAGGCAACCACCCTATCTGCTGTGCTATCACTCTGACCCTATTTATTTATTTATTTATTTATTTATTTATTTATTTATTTATTTATTTATTTGTTTTTGGGTCACACCCTGCAGTGCTCAGGGGTTACTCCTGGCTCTATGCTCAGATATCGCTCCTGGCAGACTCAGGGAACCCTATGGGATGCCGGAATTCGAACCACCATCCTTCTGCACCTAAGGCAAACGCCTTACCACTGTGCTATCTCTCCGGCCCCACTGACCCTATTTTTATTCATTCACTCATTCATTCATTCATTCATTCAATTATTTATTTATTTCAGCACCATGGTTACAAACATCTTTGTAGTTTGGTTTCAGTTATAAAAAAAATAAAAAAAGAAAGAATACCCTCCTCAGGGCCCGGAGAGATAGCACAGCGGTGTTTGCCTTGCAAGCAGTCGATCCAGGACCAAAGGTGGTTGGTTCGAATCCCGGTGTCCCATATGGTCCCCCGTGCCTGCCAGGAGCTATTTCTGAGCAGACAGCCAGGAGTAACTCCTGAGCACCACCGGGTGTGACCCAAAAACCAAAAAAAAAGAATACCCTCTTTCATCAGTGTAAGCTTCCACCACCATTAAATGCTCCCCCCCCCATCTGCCTGTGGTCTTTTGGTCACTTATTTATTTATTTATTTTTTTTGCTTCTTTTGGCCACACCCAGTGATGCTCAGGGGTTCCTCCTGGCTATGCACTCAGAAATCACTCCTGGCTTGGGGGACCATATGGGGTCACTGGGGGATCAAACCTCGGTCTGTTCTAGGTTAGCCGCG
The DNA here is from genome assembly GCF_024139225.1 of Suncus etruscus. Taxonomy (NCBI): domain Eukaryota; kingdom Metazoa; phylum Chordata; class Mammalia; order Eulipotyphla; family Soricidae; genus Suncus; species Suncus etruscus. The sequence goes on along the minus strand of NC_064851.1, from coordinate 8,616,364 downwards.
TGCAAGGCAATTGCCCTACTGATTAAGCCACCACTCCAGCCCCTTTTGGTCACTTCTAATTCACCCCATCCTCCCTCTACCTCCCACTTGGTAGTCTCAGTTCTGTAATAAAATACCAAGCATTTGTGCTCACTCCCCATTCCCTCGCTTTCCTTTCTTTGTGCTCTCCAAGATCCTCTGGCATTTAGCTTCCCCCAGGACATAAAATAACAACCTCAAGTTCTAAGCAAAAGGCAATATACATTTTCTCGCCACCACATAGTATTCCATTGTGTGGAGAGAGCGGAATATTTTTATTCCATTCACCTGTCATTGGGCGTTTGTTTTCTAGACCTGAGCGATTGTAAATTAGGCTGCTCGGCACATAGGTGTGTTCATATCTCCGGGAACGAATGTTTTTGTGTTTTGGGGCTCGATGCCAAGAAGCAGAATTGATGGGCCATGTGGGAGTTCTATTTTTAATTTCTTGAGAAGTCTTTATATTGTTTTTTGTCGGAGAGGCGGAACCAGACATTCCCACCAACGGTGGATAAGGGTTTTTTTTTTTTTCACCACATCCCCGCCAACACTGGCTATTTCTAATCTTTTTGATCTATCCCAGTCTCATTTGTGTGAGAGGATGCCATGTTATTGTTTAGATTTTCATGGCTCTGATAATAAACGGCAATGAACTTATGCTGGTGCCCAGCTGCTTGTCTTCTCTGAAGAAGAGTCTGTTCATTTGTTCTTCCTTTTATTTTGTTTTGTTTTTAAGCCACTCCCGGCAGTGCTCAGGGCTTATGACTGACTACACTCAGGAATCACTCATGCGGGACTTGGGGGACCATATATGGTGCTGAAGATCAAAGACAGATTGGCTGCATGCAATAAAAGTGCCTGACTACTGAAGTATCATTCTGGCTCCTCATCCTTTTTGTTAATTTATTTTTGGGTTTTTGGGCCACACCTGGTGGTGCTCAGACGTTACTCCTAGCTCTGTGCTCAGAAATCACTCCTGGGGCCCGGAGAGATAGCACATCGGTGTTTGCATTGCAAGCAGCCGATCCAGGACCTAAGGTGGTTGGTTCGAATCCCAGTGTCCCATATGGTCCCCCGTGCCTGCCAGGAGCTATTTCTGAGCAGACAGCCAGGAGTAACCCCTGAGCACCACTGGGTGTGGCCCAAAAACCAAAAAAAAAAAAAAAAAAAAAAAAAGAAATCACTCCTGGCAGACTCGGGGGACCATATGGGATGCCAGGGATCGAACCCAGGTTCGTCCTGGATTGGCAGCGTGCAAGGCAAACGCTCTACTGCTGTGTTATCACTTCAGTTCTTTATTGCTAATTAAAAAATTTTTTTTTGTTTGTTTGTTTTTGGGTGACATCTGGCGGCGCTCAGGTGTGACTCCTGGCTCTTTTCTCAGAAGTCACTCCTGGCAGGCACGAGAGACCACATGGGATGCTGGGATTCAAACCACCATCTGTCCTGGATTGGCTTCATGCAAGGCAAACACCCTACCACTGTGCTCTCTCTGGCCCCCTAATTAAAAAAAATTGTATTTTTTTTTTACAATTTTACATGAGCACCAGTGTTCATGATTTATTCCCAGCTCTGCTTTCAGGGATTACTCCTAGAGGGGCTAAGGAGACCATACAGATGCCGGGAATCAAACCCAGTTTGACCTCTCCAAGGCACTCACCAGATCGGCCATATGCAAGGCAAATGCCCTACTGCTGTGCCATCGCTCTGGCCCCAGCCCCCTATTTTTTTTTAATGGAGGGGCAGTGCTTAGGAGCTCATATTCAGGGATCACTCTTGGCAGGGCCAGAGGACCATCTGGGATGCCAGGGATTGAACCTGAGTTGACAGCACACAGCCAATCAAGCACACTCCCTGCTGTGCTATCATTTTGGCTGCTCTGATTTATACCAGTCCTCACTAACTCTCCCTATGATGCTCAACCAACATCTTCTCTAGCAAAGGAGGTCATGATCTTGGTGGCCCTGAGGTCATCCTGTGCTCTGGGGGCGGTGGGGGGACACAGAGACTCACCACACAGTGAGTTTAGCACAGCTGTCCAGCACCCAGAGAATAAGACAATAAGGCTCTGGCCTGCTGTGGGAAACCCACTGGAAGTTTTCAGGATGGGATATGGATCCTGGCTGCATGCTAAGAATCAACTCCTTCCTGCCAGCCTCTCTGTGCATTGCTCCCATAGATTGCTTGGTTGGGGAGAAACAGTCTGGACTTAGAGACAGGGGACATGGGAGCTGGATGGAAGAGGGCAGAGATCTGCATGTGTGTGTGTGTGTGTGTGTGTGTGTAATATAATAGTACAGCTGGGAGGGCATTTGCCTTGCACACTGCAGATCCAGATTCGATCCCCAGCATCCCATAGGGTCTCCTGAGCCTGCCAGGAGCGATTCTTGAGTGTAGAGCCAGGAGTAACCTCTGAGCACTGTCTGGTGTAAAAAAAGATCTCCCCTGTGTATCAGGGAGAGGCGGGGGTGGGGTGGGGAGGACCCAGAGCCCTGGGGAACTTTTTCTATTAACTTGACAAAAAATATTGATTTGACTCAAATGATGCCCTCCCATCCACACTCCAGCCGTCTGAAACAATAAATTAGTGATTTGGGACAAAGATGGACAATAGGTCCAGGGAAGCCCAATCAAGCTGCATTCACAATTGTAGAGCTGGGAAGTGGAAGTGGGGTGTGTGTGTGTGTGTGAGGATTTGGAAGGTACCGGCCTCCGAAGCTCTGCAAGGATCCTTCAGTTGACAATGGAGTGTGATTGTGTGGAGGAGCGGGAGATGTGTGTGTGTGTGTGTGTGTGTGTATGTGTGTGTGTGTGTGTGTGTGAGAGAGAGAGAGAGAGAGAGAAGAGAGAAGGGAGAGAGGAGAGAGAAGAGAGAAGGGAGAGAGGAGAGAGGAGAGAGGAGAGAGAGAGAGAGAGAGAGAGAGAGAGAGAGAGAGAGAGAGAGAGAGAGAGAGAGAGAGAGAGAGAGAGTGAGTTTTGGGGGGAAATGGTAGACTGCCCTCCTGGACTGCCATAAAAGCTCCATCAACTATTTGTGGATGTATATTGCAAACTCCCCAGAAGGGATCCCTCCTTATTCAACCAGGGTGTCACATTTGAAATTTTAATTGAGGTTTGATTATGGATGGAACCAGATTACAGATGAACAGAACAAGAGTGTGTGGCCAAGGCCCGGAGAGATAGCACAGCGGTGTTTGCCTTGCAAGCAGCCCATCCAGGACCTAAGGTGGTTGGTTCGAATCCCGGTGTCCCATATGGTCCCCCGTGCCTGCCAGGAGCTATTTCTGAGCAGACAGCCAGGAGTAACCCCTGAGCAATGCCGGGTGTGGCCCAAAAAATAAAAACAAACAAACAAACAAGAGTGTGTGGCCTACCTCTCAGATTGCTTTTTTTTGGGGGGGGCCACACCCAGTGGTGCTCATGGGTTACTCCTGGCTCTGTGCTCAAAAGTTGCTCTGGTGGGCTTGGGGGACCATATGGGATGCTGGGATTTAAACTGGGGTCTGTCCGTGTTGGCTGCTTGCAAGGCAAACGTCTTACCACTGTGCTGTCTCTCTGGCCCCCCTCAGAATGCTTTGTCTTTGGTTTTGGAGGGCTGGTCAAGCATTGATGGGGCAGGAAGTGATTCCAGTCATCTGATCCATCTGACACACACGGGGGGGTGTTGATGTTGTCAGGGGCTACACCCGGTGGTGTTCAGGTCCTCTGCTCCTGAGCTAAGGAGCTGTACCTGTCGGTACTAGGTGGGCAATATGGGGTGTGGGGATTCGAACCCAAGTCACTAGGCCACAGCTATGTGCTAGGAAAACTCCTTAACTATTGTGTATTTCTCCATGTGGGGTTTTGTTTTTGTTTTTGTTTTTGTTTTTTTGGGTCACACCCAGCAGCGCTCATGGGTTACTTCTGGCTCTTCGCTCAGTAGTCGCTCCTGGCAGGCTCGGCGGACCATATGGGATGCTGAGATTCGAACCAGAGTATGTTCCAGGTCGGCTGCATGTAAGGCAAATACCTTACTGCTGTGCTATCTCTCTGGCCCTCCATGTGAGGTTTTATTCACAAGGGGTTATCCATTCTCCCACAGATAGAATTTATTTTATTTTATTTACTTTTGTTTTTGTTTTTTTTTTTTGGGGGGATACACCTAATGATGCTCAGAGCCTACTTCTGGCTTTGCACTTAGGAATCACTCCTGGCAGTGCTTGGGGGACCACAAGGGAAGTTGGGGATTGAACCTGGGTCAGCTGTGTGCAAGGCAAGCAGCCTACTCATTGTGCTATCTCTTCGGCCCCTTGTTTTATTGGTGAGATTGAATCCAGGTTTCATACATGCGAGTCATTCACTTTATCACTGACTCACATCTGCTTTTCCCCCTCAGAGGAAGGGTCATGGAGGTACCTTCCCATTCTCTGGGGTCTCTAGAACCTTCTGTGGGTGTGACTGGTGTCCACTTGGAGGAGGAGGTGAATGAGCATTAGGTAGAGGTTTGTACCTCGAATGGCAGACACTTAGGAAGCAAAGAGGCCATGGTAAGGGCCCCTCTGAAAGATTAGAGTCTCTGAAGAAACTTGGGGAGGTGGAATGAGGCCATTTCCCCCCTTAGTTTTATTATAACACTGTGATTTACCAAGTTGTTTATAATACAATCATGTCAGGCATTAAATATCCAAACACCATTTCCATCACCAGTGTGACCTTCCCTTCACCAGTGTTCCCAATCTCCCACTCTTCACCCTAGCCTGCCTCCTTACAGGCACAACCAAATTTACTTATTGTCATTTATTAAAATGAAAATGGATTGAACAAAACTTAAATCAACACAGGTCCATTTGAAATGCTTGTTTTATCTCTCCATAGTGTTAGTCAAGTTAGTGTCAAAGTGGACTGCGGTTTGTGCTTACTAAACCTCTGCATTACTGCTTAGCCTCTCTGAGTTTGGTAGGTTTGATTTCTACATGACTTTCCCATCAGATTTCCTGCCATACTGCTGGGCTGACACTACTACAAGATATTGTGGCTGAGTGGTCCAGGATTTATAGATCTCAAACAAATTGGATGGCTTGGAAGTTGGATAAGGTTAAGTCTCAGAGCTGTGTCATTTCTGTTAGAGGGTGGTGCTGGGCTACTGTAGTTCATGCAGAAAAGGGGACTCTCTTTCCTGTCGCACATCCGCCACCCTTTTTTGAGAAGGCCATAGCGGGATCAACCCAACGCAGAAAACTTGGTGAGACAACAACCATTCTTTTTATTTATGTTGTTGTTGTTTTGGGCCACACCCAACAATGCTTAGGGTTCCAGAGCTCCTGGCTCTGTGCTTAGAAATCACTCCTGGTGGTGCTTGGCCGACCATGTGGGGTGCTTGGGATCCAACCTTGGTCAGCCATGTGCAAGACAAATGCTCCCCCCCCAGAACAATGATCATTGTTGTTTTGGGGAGCATGGTAAAGGAGCTGGACCATTTTTTTGCTGTGAAATTGGAGGCAGAGGGCGGGGGAGGGATGAGGCTATTGTGCTGCATGTAAGAGGGTGCCTGGATACCTCGAATATCTTGCCCTGGGGCTCCAGAGCCACAGGCCCCTGTGATTAAATTTGTTGGATGCCAGGCAATGTCCTGGTCAGTTGTTTTCTACTGTGGGTCCATGCAGTATCCTGGGGGGACATTGCTGCCTGCACTGAGGTATTAGGGTCTGAGTCCTTACCTTCATCCCTCCATCCTCTGTGGCGTACTCCTAGAGAAGCAGCCTGGGATCTGAGACTGCTCCCTAAACTAGCACACACTATTTGTGGAGACAGGTAGGGGGCCTCCCAGACAATGTGGTTTAAAGTCACTGTGTTTAAAAACACCAAAGCAGCCGCCAGGTGTGAAGACCCTCAAAGATGCAGAATTCCAGGCATGGGGCATGACTGGGCCCACTGGGTCCACTATTCGTCTCAATTCTGAAATCCTTGTTAGGGCAGTGGAGGAACTTAGGGTTCTGGTTGGAGGTGAGATTTCTCCAACAAAGCTCCCATTCCTCTCCCATAAGGAGCAGATTCCTCACTAGACCTAGCCTGAGTTTCACCCCCAGAAACCAAGTGGTCCCAGCGCCGTGCGGATCAAGTGGGACCCAGCCTATGACTGCTTAGAGAAGTTGGCTGGTGCAATGTCCACAGTGCAGAGTAGCTCATTCTGGCCCTTCTTAGTGCTGATCTTCTGCTGAGGACCCTATGACTCAAGCAGGAAGGTGACAACCTTCCACAGTCTCCATGTCGCAGAAGTCACCGGTGACTACTGACCCAGTAACTTCTCTCAAGACCAGCACCATCTCTGTTTCCCACATAGATGTACCTTCTAGGTAAATTTCCTTCCTCTTCACTCCTCAATTTTTCCCTCTCTGCTTTCTCTTTTGGGGCCAAGCCCTTCAGCACTCAGGGGTTACTTCTGGAGGATTTGTGCAGTGAGTGGGAGGGAATCAAAACCTTCAGGTTTCAAAGCCTGAGCTGTGGCCCTTTGGGCTTTTTTTTTGCACCCCTCTTTTCCATCTTTTTCTCAGCACGCAATCACCCCCCACTACCTCTCCCTCTTTCCCTGCCTCCTCCATGTTCTCATTAATTCTAACCCTACTAGGGGTTGAATAAACAGGAAGGGATAAATCTCAGGCTCAAGGGAGATTTTGGACTCCAGACAAGACACACCAGGGAGCGTCTCTGCTGGGGGCGGAGGGGTGGGGTGTCATAGCTTAGGACAGCCTGAGGGACTTGGGCAAGGGGGTTTCACTGCGGTGGGAGCTAGCATGGGACTGCTGAACAGACAGGCTGTCCTGAACTTCTTGGACCAGACAGCCGGGTTGGGAGTCAAGCGCTGCTGTGTGGTTTGAGGCCAAGTCAGGCCTCTCTGAACTTCACTCTCCTTGCTTGTAATTATAGGGCTCGAATGTGCTGGCTGTGAGGGGATCTTCAGCCATGATTCTGGAAGGTTCTGAGGCTTCATTATCACATAGCTGCCCATTGAGGCTCCTTTTTTTTGGGGGGGGGCACACCCAGCATTGCTCAGGGGTTACTCCTGGCTGTCTGCTCAGAAATAGCTCCTGGCAGGCATGGGGGACCATGTGGGACACCGGGATTCGAACCAACCACCTTTGGTCCTGGATCGGCTGCTTGCAAGGCAAAAGCTGCTGTGCTATCTCTCCAGGCCCCCATTGAGGCTCCTTATGAAAAGCCCCAAAGTGTCTTCTCTTTCCCTCTGGGGGGTGATGGTGGTGGTGGTGCATCTCACTCAGGGCCCTCCTCTGCCCTGGCCCAACCTCAAGGGTTATCTAAGGGAGGAAGAAACATCCAGCAGTCAAAGCTGGTCCCCTTGAGGCTCTACCCCATGGCCTCCTCCAGCCTTCCTGGGGTGGGAGAGGGATAAGACCTCAGCCAGGACAGAGGCTTGCGGAGAGTGGGGACAGCGGCAAAACCTACAATGCCACTGCTTGTTTGTTTTGGGGCCCCAACCAGAGGTGCTCAGGACTTACTCCTGGCTCTGTGCTCAGGAATCACTCTTGGAGGTGCTCAGGGGACCCTATGGGATGACGGGGATCAAGTCTGGATCAGCCATGTGCAAAATAAGCAACCTCCCCACTGTGCTATCATTCCGGCCCCTCTTTGAGGTTTTGTTTGGGGGCCACACCTGGCTCTAAGCTCGGGGCTTGCTTCTGGCACTGTGAGTACCCCATGATGTTAGGGTTCCAATGGGGCATATACCACTCCCCACCCGGAAGCCTCAGAGAACCGATGACCACATCACCCCAGCATCTGGCGCAGGGGGGAAGAGGAGGAGGAGGAGGAAAGAAGAGGAGGAGGAGGAGGAAAGCAGAGGAGGAGGAGGTGCGAGCTATGTGGGGGTGGTTTGTGGGGTGCATTGCTCGGACGTTCATGGGCAGCAGGACTGAGGGGTCACTCTGATCCCCAAGACGTGGCCGGCTCTCATCGCAGAAGGATCTTACTGTTCCTGCTGCTCAGACTTGGGTCTGAAACAAACAGTTCGAAGTAATAAATGTCATAAGGTGGCCAGACTGACCCGAAAAACACAGTCCGACATTCGGGGTTGAATCGACCTCTTACTCCCTGTCCCAGCGTATCCCCACAGTCCCAGAGTCGTCGGCAGTGCTGACCCCCAAAAGATTGGAGTGTGGGTGGCTTTGGAAGGGACGTTTCAAAGCTATTTTTCACTTCAGACGACTCAGTCTGTTCTGGTCAGTTAGACTTAGCTGCAGGGGGAAGGGGATGAGGGTGAGCAGAGCTGTTTGGATGTATCTGGAGAGCAGGAAGGAGAATGATTTACTTAGGGGAAGATAAGACCTTGGAGCTGCCTCCCTGTGCTTCTGGAAGCCAGATGGTACATGAATCGAAGTGACCCCACATTTTTCTGCCTCTCCGACCACCTTCCCCCAAACCTCTCGTTCCACTGGAGAAGGAGCTCCAGATTGCATTCTTGCTGGGAGAGGGAAATTAGACCCGCTGGCTCCCAACTTTGGGGGTGCCAAAGGGAGGCTTGTCTTGCATGCAGCTGACCTAGGTTCAATCCCCCCAACATCCCATATGGCCACAAGCACTGCCAGGAATAATTACTGAGCACAGAGCCAGGAGCAAGCCCTGAGCATTATCAGATAAGGCCCGAAAACTAAACAAAATATACAAGGATTTGTGAGTCCAGAATCAGAGACATGGGCCTGGAGAGATAGCACAGCGGCGTTTGCCTTGCAAGCAGCCAATCCAGGACCAAAGGTGGTTGGTTCAAATCCCAGTGTCCCATATGGTCCCCTGTGCCTGCCAGGAGCTATTTCTGAGCAGACAGCCAGGACTAACTCCTGAGCACCGCTGGGTGTGACACAAAAACCAAAAACCAAAAACCAAAACCAAAACAAAAGAATCAGAGACATAATGCAGCTGGGAAGGTCCTTTTGTTACACAGAACCAAGTTGGGCTGCATACTCAGCACCTCAGATGATCTAAGTAAGCATCACCAGATTTGACTCTGAACACAGGACCAACAGTAAACTCTGAGCAGTAAACTCAGATATGGCTCAAAAATAAAACACAACAGGGCTGGAGAGTTAGCACAGCGGTACGGCATTTGCCTTGCATATGTCCAATCCAGGACGGATGGTGGTTCTAATTCAGGCATCCCATATGGTCCCCCGTACCTGCCAGGATTGATTTCTGAGCACAGAGCAAGGAGTAACCTCTGAGTGCTGCCAGGTTGACCTAAAAGCCAACAAAACAAATCAAAACAAAAATAAACACAACAGGAAAAAAGATCTATAGAAGTCAGGGAGCTAGTACAACAGTAGGGTGCTTGCCTTGCAGGTAACTGATCTGGGTTCGATCCCAGGCATCAGATATGATACCCTGAGTACCAGCAGGGGTGATATCTGAGCACTGTCAGGTATGGTCTAAGAAAAAAAAAAAAAAAACACCAGAAGAAGAAGAATTCATGAATTTCCAGTGGCCTAATGTGAACATGACAGAGAAACTCAGAGAGGTCAGTGGGGGACAGAATGCAGAGAGGGAGAAATGTCCTCTCTATGTGACAGTTGGGGTGATTTTCTTTTTTCTTTTTGGTTTTGGGTCACACCCGGCAGCATTCAGGAGGGCACTTGTCTTGCACATAGACAACCCGGGATTCAATCCCTGGTATCCCATAGGGTACCCTAAACCAGCCAGAAATAATTCTGAATGCAGAGCCAGGAGTAACCCTGGAACCACACACACACACACACACACACACACACACACACACACACACACACACACACACACACACACACACACACACACACACACACACCCCACAAAAAGGTTTATTGATTTCTTCAAGCCAATAGGGCATGATCAAACAGGGGGAACTGCCAGAATAGCTGCCTTTGCTTTCTGAGAATGAAGGGGATGGAGTGTGTCTATCTTTAAAGTCTCTGAGTCTGGGTCCAAGATGTTGCAAAGGGCCTGGCCCTGGCATTTTCCTTCATAGGGTAGCGTTAGTGACAGAGCCAGCAGCGGAAGGTGGGTGAGGCAGATGAAATCTGTTACCTTCTTGTCCTGACATCTGTCTGGCAGCTAAACTCGAGACAGAAGTTGCCACCCCATCCAGAAAGGGATATCCTAGATGCCACAGGAGAGGAAGCGAAACTCAAGATGGCACCGCGTACCTGGAGAAAGAGCAGAAAGAATCAATCAGCTGAGCTCTATATCTGAGTCTCTAGCAATCCTGTCAGTGGTGTATCTGTTCTCACCCTGGGGGCTCTTTCGATGGGGTGCAGTCCCAAGGTCACCCTGGCTTCTGGCCCAGTGGATAGGATAGGGCTGGGGTTGGCCAATGTCCTATAGTTTAGTTTCTCTGTCACATTCTCATTTAGGCCACTGGGGATTCATGAATTCTTCTTTTTGTGTTTTTTAAATTTTTTTTTCTGGTTTTTGGGCCACATCCAGTGATACTCAGGGGTTACTCCTGGCTTTGCACTCAGAAATTGCTCCTGGCTTGTAGGAACATATGGAACCCCGGGGATCAAACCAACGTCTGTCCTGGATCAGCCCTGTGCAAGGCAAATGCCCTACAGCTGTGCTATTGCTATTTGGTGTTTTTATTTATTTATTTATTTATTTATTTATTTATTTATTTATTTATTTATTTATTTATTTTTGTTTTGTTTTTTGGGCCACACCCATTTGATGCTCAGGGGTTACTCCTGGCTACGCGCTCAGAAATTGTCCCTGGCTTGGGGGGACCATATGGGACACCGGGGGATCGAACCACGGTCCTTCCTTGGCTAGCACTTGCAAGGCAGACACCTTACCTCTAGCGCTACCTCACCGGCCCGCTACCTGGTGTTTTTAAATTTTTAACATTTTTTTCTTAAACCACTCAGACAGTGCTCAAGGAACACTCCTGCTGGTGCTCAGGGGATGCCTGGGATTGGACCTGGAGCAAGTTACCTGCAAGGCAAGCACCTTACCTATTGTACTATTTTCCTGGCTTCTATAGAACTTTTTCCTGTTGTGTTTTATTTTTGAGCCATAGCTGGTGGTGCTCAGGGTTTACTCTTGGTTCTGTGCTCAGAGACATATCTGGGGATGCTTAAGGCATCATCTAGGATGACGGGAATGGAATCTAGCTTGTTTGTTTGCAAGAAAAGGACCTTCCCAGCTGTATTATGTTTCTGGCCCTGAACTTACAAATCCTTTTTTTTTTTTTTTTTTGTGGTTTTTGGGTCACACCCGGCAGTGCTCAGGGGTTATTTCTGGCTCCAGGCTCAGAAATTGCTCCTGACAGGCACAGGGGACCATATGGGGTGCTGGGATTCGAACCGATGACCTCCTGCATGAAAGGCAAACGCCTTACCTCCATGCTATCTCTCCGGCCCCACAAATCCTTTTTTGTTTTGTTTTATTTTACGGCCTTATCTGATAGTGCTCAGGGCTTGCTCCTGGCTCTCAGTGGTGGTGCTTGTGGGATGTCAGGGATCAAACCTGGGTCTGCTGCACGAAAACAAGTACCCTACCTGCTGTTCTATCACACCAGCTTAGGACTCACAAATTATTAATAAAGGACTAGGGGAGGTAGAAAGTATAAGAAGCTGGTTCTTTCTTGGGACTATCCCTCTGCTTCACACAAGCGATATTTTATGGGTTTTTTTTTTTTCCCTCTATGATTGAGACTTTTCACATGGGAACCCATAAATTCCTGCACAGTTAAAATGTGCTTCAAGGGGCCGGAGCAACAGGGCGTTTTCCTTAAAACAGCTGACCCCAGTTTGATCCCCTGTATCCCATATGTTCTCTCAAGCTTGCCAGGAGAGATTTCTGAGTGCAGAGCCAAGAGTAAATCCTGAGTGACACTGGGTGTCTCTTGGACGTTGGAAATTGACTTCATTAAGTAGCTATTGGTTCATGGGTCACTTTTTATTTTTTTATTTTTATTTATTTTTTGTTTTTTTTGGGTCACACCCAGCAGAGCTCAGGGGTTCCTCCTGGCTCTACGCTCAGAAATTGTTCCTGGCAGGCTCGGGGGACCATATGGGATGCTGGGATTCAAACCACCGTCCTTCTGCATGAAAGGCAAACGCCCTTTCTTCATGATATCTCTCCGGCCCCAAAGGGTCACTTTTTATTTGTGGCCATCGTGGGGACTGGACAATCCCCACACAGCCCTTGTCCTCATAGCAGAGACAGAAAGTCCCACACAGGAAGGGGCACAGCAAATTCTCCCTAAGGTCTTCTCTGTCCTGGCTGCTTAACCACAGAGACGCACAAACCGCCCCAAGAGGGAAACGCTGATTGATCCAAGAGGGAAGGAAGACAGAGAGTTGCGGTAATGAGCCAAGATCACACAGCGAGGGGTAGGCCCCACCACCCAGGCAGAGGTTCTTGATGCAAAATAGCAAATGCTGAGGAGTGTTAAAGAAGAGCTGGAGCGGGTTGGGCAGGGCTGGGAATGCAAGCAGGGAGGCCCAGCAGAGTCACAGAGGTCAGGGAGGACTTCTGGGAAGAAGCACCACTGTTTTTCACTGGCACTGAACCAATGGACTTAGGCCAGGCAGGGAGTTGAGGATCTCAGCTGAAGGTATCCCAGGAGAGGGAATTCCAGCCGTGCAAAGGCCCTGAGACAACCAAATTCTGCCAAATGCTGAGGAAGGAAATACAAGAGAACTGCCATGGTGGAGAGTGGGAAGTTGGATGGGAAAGGAGATTTGGGGAACATGAGGCTGGAGCTGGCTGGTCACAGAGAGTAGCTGGAAGGGTGTTTAACCAAATCTGTCTTTGGACCCCAATCTGTCCTTGCCTCTCTGAGCTCTCATTGATGGGTGTGGAGGGCTTTAGGGCTTCTTTTTATTTGGGAGGGGGGTTTGGGCGGTGCTCAGGGTTTACTCCTGGCTATCTGCTCAGAAATAGCTCCTGGCAGGCACGGGGGATTTGAACCAACCACCTGTGGTCCTGGATCGGCTGCTTGCAAGGCAAACACGCTGTGCTATCTCTCCAGCCCGCTTTAGGGCTTCTTAAAGCCCAGCAGATCTGAATTCTACTTGTCACATTGTCATTTGTCCTAAACATCTATTTTTGCTGTGATCTATCCTGAGGGCTGTGAAATACAAACTCTGATCAACACCTCAAGAGATGAGAGGCTTTGGGGCTGGAGAGATAGCATGGAGGTAAGGTGTTTGCCTTGGATGCAGAAGGACGGCAGTTCGAATCCCAGCATCCCATATGGTCCCCCGTGCCTGTCAGGAGCGATTTCTGAGAGCTGCCGGGTGTGACCCCAAAACAAAACAAAACAAAAATAAAAGAGGTGAGAGGCCAGAGACACCGCAGCTACAGCCCCGGTGGCTAATGACTTTTCCAGCAGACTCGAACCTTCCACTGCTCAGGCAGGCAGCCAACCCTGGAGCTTCAGAGAAGATATTCGCTGGGAATATCACTCACAGGGGGCTTCCTGTGTACTGGGGGCAGCCAAGCGATAAATCACAGGGCCATGGTTAAACCACTGGCCAGGCCTTGGTTTTTGGGCCACACCCGGTAACGCTCAGGGGTTACTCCTGGCTATGTGCTCAGAAGTTGCTCCTGGCTTGGGGGACCATATGGGACACCGGGGGATCGAACCGCGGTCCGTCCAAGGCTAGCGCAGGCAAGGCAGGCACCTTACCTTTAGCGCCACCACCCGGCCCCCGCTTCCTTCCTTCCTTCCTTCCTTCCTTCCTTCCTTCCTTCCTTCCTTCCTTCCTTCCTTCCTTCCTTCCTTCCTCCTCCCTCCCTCCCTCTCTCCTACCCTCCCCCCCTCTCCATCCCTCCCTTTCTTCCTTCCTCCTCCCTCCCTTTCTCTCCCTCCCTTTCTTCCTCCCTCCCTCCCTTCCTTCCTTCCCCCTCCCTTACTTCCTCCCTCCCTTCCTCCCTTCCTTCCTCTCTCCCTCCCTCCCTCTTTCCCTCCCTCCCTTTCTTCCTCCCTCCCTCCCTTCCTTCCTTCCACCTCCCTCCCTCCCTCTCTCCTCCCTTCCTTCCTTCCCCCTCCCTTCCTTCCTCCCTCCCTTCCTTCCTTCCTCCTCCCTCCCTCTCTTTCTTCCTCCCCCTCCCTTCTTTCCTTCTTCCCTTTCTTTCTCCCTCCCTCCCTCTCTCTTTTCTTTCTTTCTTTCTTTCTTTCTTTCTTTCTTTCTTTCTTTCTTTCTTTCTTTCTTTCTTTCTTTCTTTCTTTCTTTCTTTCTTTCTTTCTTTCTTTCTTTCTTTCTTTCTTTCTTTCTTTCTTTCTTTCTCCCTCCCTCCCTCTCTCTTTTCTTTCTTTCTTTCTTTCTTTCTTTCTTTCTTTCTTTCTTTCTTTCTTTCTTTCTTTCTTTCTTTCTTTCTTTCTTTCTTTCTTTCTTTCTTTCTTTCTTTCTTTCTTTCTCTCTCTCTCTTTCTCTCTCTCTTTCTCTCTCTTTCTTTCTTTCTTTCTTTCTTTCTTTCTTTCTTTCTTTCTTTCTTTCTTTCTTTCTTTCTTTCTTTCTTTCTTTCTTTCTTTCTTTCTTTCTTTCTTTCTTTCTTTCTTTCTTTCTTTCTTTCTTCCTTCCTTCCTTCCTTCCTTCCTTCTTTCCTTCCTTCCTTCCTTCCTTTCTTTCTTTCTTCCTTTCTTTCTTTTGGTTTTTGGGCCACACCCGGCAGTGCTCAGGGCTTACTCCTGGCTGTCTGCTCAGAAATAGATCCTGGCAGGCACGGGGGACCGTATGGGACACCGGGATTCGAACCAACCACCTTTGGTCCTGGATCCGGGCCCTCTTTCTTTCTTCCTTTCTTCCTTTCTTCCTTTCTTTCTTTCTTTCTTTCTTTCTTTCTTTCTTTCTTTCTTTCTTTCTTTCTTTCTTTCTTTCTTTCTTTCTTTCTTTCTTTCTTTCTTTCTTTCTTTCTTTCTTTCTTTCTTTCTTTCTTTCTTTCTTTCTTTCTCTCTCTCTCTCTCTCTTTCTTTCTTTCTTTCTTTCTTTTTTTTTTTTTTTTTTTTTGGTTTTTGGGCCACACCCGGTGACGCTCAGGGGTTACTCCTGGCTATGCGCTCAGAAGTCGCTCCTGGCTTGGGGGACCATATGGGACGCCGGGGGATCGAACCGCGGTCCGTCCTAGGCTAGCGCAGGTAAGGCAGGCACCTTACCTTTAGCGCCACCGCCCGGCCCCTCTTTCTTTCTTTCTTTCTTTCTTTCTTTCTTTCTTTCTTTCTTTCTTTCTTTCTTTCTTTCTTTCGTTCTTTCTTTCTTTCTTTCTTTCTTTCTTTCTTTCTTTCTTTCTTTCTTTCTTTCTTTCTTTCTTTCTCTCTCTTTCTCTCTCTCTTTCTCTCTCTCTCTCTTTCTTTCTTTCTTTTTTTTTTTTAATTTCTTTTTTTATTTTAATTATGACAACAAAGATGTAAAGAAGAGGACAGGGTAAAGTTACAGTGGAAGCCCAATCACCCATAAACAGAATTCTCGGTAGTCCCATCGATGATATCCCAGCCTTGAACTTTCAGCCAAAGAGCATTAATAAAAACAAAACTGAACCCATGTACAATACAATTTCTTGTCCCTTAAATCCCCAGTTGTAGTACATACTATTTCTTAGCAGCACACAATATAATCTAAAGACATTATACTTATGTAGCTCCTTACACATTGAGGGCAAAGTACATTTCTCTAGTTCCATGTACATACAAACTAGTTTAAGTTAACCTCGAAAGTTTTAGTGGCTTGTTTTTCTTAAGAATTAGAGTCAAGGGAACATAGTAAAAAATGGTATTAAAGTGGCATTTGTTTGCATAGGCCCATCAAAACATAAGGGACATGGAAAGACAAATTATGGTCTAAATACAAGGAGACCCTAACCCTGAAGTTTCCTGGCACAGGACTGACTCTAGGCTCCAGGCGAATTAGTTTGTCCAATTCGAGTCATCGTCTGTAGTGACAATACACCTCCATTCCTCACATAGTCTCGTTTGTTGGTATCATGCTTCTGTATTAAAGATCCTGGAGTCTGCATATCCCATATTGCAGTCAGGATGGTGCATAGCTTCCTCTCGTTTCACCTCACACTTAAGGGGAACTAGAGAGAACCATGTCCTATAGAGCAGGTCATTGATGTTGTCAAGTCTTCTCAGTGTAAACGGAAGTCTCTTTTTAGGGGGTCGATGTCAGACCCTTGATAGTGTCTTTCCTGGTAGAAGACTGCTTCCAGCTGTTGCTGTAAAAGACCTTGGATGTTTCGTAGATAGCTTGCCTGGTTCCGGCGTGAATGGAGGATGCCCATTCTTCTGATGCCTGTGCCAGGTCATTATATCAATGTTCAGGGTGTAAGGTACATTGTACTGAGATTTATTGGATAAGAACTTATCTGTATGTATGGTGTTTTCCCATTTTAATGTGTCTATGCAAACAAGGATCAATGCCATGGGGCGTTATTGGTGCATCTGGAGGCAATAGGAACAAGACCAGCAATTTCCATGACATAGTTTAATCATAGGCATCAAACTGAGGGACAGTTCCACCAACAATCCTTACTGAACAGCTTACAAAGAATAGACAAGATGAAAAGTGAATAGAAACATCATGGTAGAAGAATATATAGAGAGTTACATCAGTTAAAGAAAATACCCATAAAAAATTCAAAAGATATATGTGTTCAATTTGTGTCCTTCTAAATAGTTCTGTGATTTGTTAGATATACTGTATGTCTTAGGTCAGAGATTAGAACTATGTGTTACTGAAGTTAAGAAGGGTAAATCTGGGGTAGTGATGGTTGGAAGGAGCAAATATTCGCGCGGGGGCACTAGCCCCCGCGAGGTTTGCAAAATGTAGACTGGTATGAAATTACCAGTGACAGACTGAGTATAGCTGAGCAGCTATCTGCCACCCACCAGATCGAACTCTACCCCCTAAGCCCCACCCTAGGCCAGTGTCCCGGCCCGGCCTGGGAGTGGGGAAAACCCAGGGTGCCCCGTCAGCTCCTCCCAGAAACCCACCTGGAGATCCGGAGGAATGGGGGAGAGGGGGGTCGGGTGACCCAAGTCCGGGCCCCCCTGACCCTAGGCCGGACAAAAAGGCCGCTGGCCCATGGGGGGGCCTGCCAGCTGCCCGTCCGGGCCGGCTGAAAATCCTGCTCCGGGAAGGGAGAGAAACCCTCCTAAGCCCGAAGCTCAGGGACTGGAGCCCCACCCTAGGCCAGTGTCCCGGCCCGGCCTGGGAGTGGGGAAAACCCAGGGTGCCCCGTCAGCTCCTCCCAGAAACCCCGGTTTTTTGGTTTTTTGGTTTTTGGGTCACACCCGGCAGCGCTTAGGGATTACTCCTGGATCTATGCTCAGAAATAGCTCCTGGCAGACTCAGGGCACCATATGGAATGCCGGGATTCGAGCCACTATCCTTCTGCATGCAAGGCAAACGCCTTACCTCCATGCTATCTCTCTGGTCCCTCTTCCTTCTCTTCTTCCTTTTCTTTTTTTCTCCTTCCCTTCTTCCTTTCTTTATTTGCTTTTGGGCCATACCCAGCAGACTCAGGGCTAACTTCTGTCTCTATGTCCAGGAATAACTCATGGCAGTATTTAGGGGACCATATTGGGTGCTAGAGATCGAATCCCGGTCAGTACCATTCAAGGCATACACCCTACCCCACTGAACGATCGATCATTCCAGCCTGGAGACTAAGTACTTTTGTTATCAATATTCTCATTCTTGAAAATAATGAAGAGCTGGGAGCTCTGGACAGAGATAACCCCCACCCAACCCCCCAGCACTGTTCCTGCATCTCAGAGAAGGGCAGATAGGGGAGCCTGGGGAGCTGGGTCACCCCAGCTTCCTCTCTCCCTGCACAGATAAGATCAGAGCAGCCTGGCTTCTCCTCTCACAGAGCCCAGCCTAGCTGCTACCTAATCCCCCTCTGGGCACCTTATCTATGCAAAGGAGCGACCTGACCATGGTTCTAAGCATGGCAGCTGTGGGCCACTCCTGCCAAGGTCTTGATCTGGTTCCACACCTTCTCTGTTACCTGCCACCTCTCAAGTTGTTCAGGCTCAGAAACCCATTTCCTGGGCAATCCATCACCTGTCTTGTCCCAAGGCCCCAGACATAGGCTCGCTGTTTCCCTCTTTCCAGAATGGCCTCCCTAGCTCCACTCCAGGTCCCTTTAGAGAAGGAAGAATCCAGTTCATGGCTGCATCCTGTGTGGGTTCAGTTGAGGTGGGGCAGGAGATTTGAGTTCGAGCCCCAGCTCTGTCACTCAGTGGTTGCAAAACTCTCAGCCAATAGCCTCCCTGGACGAGATGAGAGACCAGAACCTCCGCTTTTTAGACCTGGGCTGGTGTCTTTTATGTTCTTCTAAGTTTTATTACAATACTGTGATTTAACCAAACTGTTCTTTTCTTTTCTTTTCTTTTCTTTTTTTTTTTTGGTTTTTGGGCCACACCCGGCAGTGCTCAGGGTTTACTCCTGGCTGTCTGCTCAGAAATAGCTCCTGGCAGGCACGGGGGACCATATGGGACACCGGGATTCGAGCCAACTACCTTTGGTCCTGGATCGGCTGCTTGCAAGGCAAACACCGCTGTGCTATCTCTCCGGGCCCAACCAAACTGTTCATACTACAGTTGTTTCAGGCATTAAATGCCCAACCACCAATCCCACTGCCCATGTGACCTTCCCTTCACCAGTGTCTACAATCTCCCTCCCACCACCCTAGCTTACCTCAGACAGGCACAAACAAATTTAATGTATATTGTTTATTATAATACAATATTGGGGGGGAGGAGAAATGGGCCTGAAGTAGGGATGTTGCAAGGATTAATAAAACAAGATAAGGGGCCTGAGCAATAGCATAGTCAATAGGGCATTTGCCCTGCACAAGGCAGACCCAGACTGACCCAAGTTTAATCCCCGGCATCCCATGTGGTCCTCAGGACCTGCCAGGAGTGATTTCTGAGTGCAGAATTTATTATAATAAAGTCCCTGAGCACTTCTGAATGTGACCCAACCCCCAAAACAACAACCAAACAACAAAAACAACAACAAAAAGAAAACAAGATAGGCATAAGAGAGAAAAGCATGAGGCCAGGGGCTCACAGTCTCGTGGACTGAGAACCTTGAATGGCTTTCACATGCAGTGTTTATTGTTTAGGACCAATAAACACAGGAAGGCAAATGTTAGCAGTTTTCTATTTATGTTCATTTGGGGGAGGGTTTGGGTCACACCAGCACACTCAGGAGTTACTCCTGGCTCTGTGCTCAGAAATCAATCCTGGCAGGCTTGGGGGACCATATGAGATGCCGGGATTCGAACCACCAACATCTTGTGCCTGCCGCTAGCAAGGAAAATGTTCTACAGCTGTGCTATATCTTTGGCCCCCTGTCTATGCTCGTTTAAACAACTAGACCTTTATATAACAAAGGGGCAGCTAATGCAAAGTATCTGGGTTGTCTTCTTCTGGGAGAGGACCCTGAACAGGAGGGCTTTCTCTAAGGACATCAACATTTCTCTTATCAGTAATTAAGGGTTCCTAAATCACCTTTTTTCCCTCCTGCCCTTCTCAGACTATCATCTCTTTGGATAAATTATTATTGTATTATTATAATATTATTATTATTCATTTTCTGGATGTCTTTATATCTGACATTACAGCACACAGGTGAATGAAATAATCAAAAATTAGATCAACACAGGTCAATTAGAAATGATTGTTCTATCTCCCAGGGTATTACTAAAATCAGTGTCTAAGGATTTTTTTTTTGGGGGGGGGTCACACCTGGTGGTGCTCAAAAGGTTACTGCTGGCTCTGCGCTCAGAAATCGCTCCTAGCAGGCACAGGGGACCATATGGGAAGCCGGGATTCAAATCACCATCTGTCCTGGGTCAGCAGCGTGCAAGGCAAATGCCTTTTCACTGTGTTATCTCTCCTGCCCCAGCGTCTAAGGACTTATTGGGCTGTGGATGGTGCTAGTTGCACTGTCAGTGTTATTGTTTAGGCTGACTGAACTTGATAGATTTTTATGTGACTTCTCTATCAGATTTCCTGTGATACTGCTGGGCTGACACTATTATAAGATATCGAGGTGCCATTCAGCTGCTTGCAGGTGCCATGGTCTAGGATTTATAGCTCTAAAATTTGTTGACTTGGAAGTTTGATAAGGTTAAGTCTCTGTGCTGGGCTGTTTTTCTTAGAGAGTGTTGGGTGTGGCACTGGGCTACTGTGAGAAGGTCACAGAGGGATCTGCCAGAACAGGTCTACCTGGGAAGTATCAGTGACCATTATTTTCTTTTGGAGCTTGGTGGAGGAGCTGGACCATTTTTCTATCAGGAAGGTATCAGCAGTGGGAGGGACTGCTGGGTTTTTTAGTGGTGGAGTGGGTGCAGGGGTAGTGTGTGTGTGTGTGTGTGTGTGTGTGTGTGTGTGTGTGTGTGTGTGTTTGCTACACCTGGTACAGCTCTGGAATAACTCTGAGCAGACTCAGGAGACTATATGGGATGTTAGGATCAAACTCAGGTGGGTCACAGAAAAGGCAAATACCCTACCTGCTGTGCTATCTCTCTAGCCCCAGTTTTGTGTATTTTTTAAATGGGAGATGTTGATTTTGGGGTCATCCACAACAATGCTTGGGGGCTCCTCCTGCTTCTGTACTGAAGGGTCAGTCCTGAGGGTGATGGTGTCCATATGCAGTGTGTCAGGCATTGACCTGCCTGTGTGTAAGGCCAGAGCTCTACCCATTATACTATCTCTTGGGCCCTGATGACTGACAATGGAATGAATGTACATATCACACTTGACTCCATGATGATCTATGAATAAGGGAGAATTATCTCCTCTGTAGTCACTACTTATCTTCACAATTCTAGTATTTAGTATAGTCCTTATAAACTTTAAAATAAATGAATCAGGGGCCGGAGAGATAGCATGGAGGTAAGGCATTTGCCTCTCATGCAGAAGGTCGGTGGTTCAAATCCCAGCATTCCATATGGTCCCCTGAGCCTGCCAGGAGTGATTTCTGAGCATAGAGCCAGGAGTACAAGCACTTCCGGGTGTGACCCAAAAAACAAAAAAAAAATAAAAATAAAAATAAATGAATCAAAATTATAGTACAGTGAGTTGGGCACTTGTTTTGCACATGGCTAACTGGAGTTTGATCCCCAATATCCTATATGCTCACCCAAGACCCACCAGGAGTGATCCTTGAGCACAGAGCCAGGAGTAAGCCCTGAGCACAGCTGGGTGTGGCCCTCAAAAAAACAAACAAAATAAAAATAAAGGATACCCCTGACAGTGCTGTGGGTGGGTGAGGTACACATGTAGAGAGCTGAGGGTTGAACTCAGGTCCTAAACATGTCAGGTGGCCCGTGACCACCGAGTCCCATCCCCAGTGGGCACAGTCCTTGATACCTACCAGCTAGATAATCCATAAATATTGGGGGAATAGTGAGATAATGAGCACTTGAGTTCAGGGTCACTGGTAAGAAGGGAAGATCAAAGACCAGAAGCTAGAGAGATCTAGACAGTGGGGAAGGTGCTTGCCATGCATGCTGCTGATGCCACTTCGATCCCCTGGACCACATATAGTCCCCTAAGCACCACCAGGAGCAAGACCTGAGCACTGCCAATGTGGCCTACCCACCCCCCACCAAAAACAAACAAACGAACAAAAAGAATGGAGGCCAAAGCTTATCCATGTAGATCCGAACCCCAACTTACATTACCAACTAGAAGGACTATCTAGAGAAAAATTAAAATTGGGGGAGTGAAGCGGAGAACAGAATTTGGTGAACACTGACACAGGAAATAATCCACATAAGATTGAAGAGAATAAAACAGGTTGAGGAAAATTGCACCACAAGATTTCACTCACTAGCAAAAGATAACCAGCAAAGCAGATAGACTAGTTGTTGAAATCAAAACCACAAGTAGCTTCTCCCTGAGCCCCAAAGTCTTTATTGGGAAGAGAAATACCACCCTCTTGGGTGGAGAATAGGTAGGGGTAAAGGACTAGTCCAGGGGTATTTCCAGTTTGCTTCTTTGCACAAGCAAAGAAGAATTATCCTGAATATAGTACAAACTCCAACAGGGGAAGGGGAATTCTCAACCACTAAGTGGACTGCAAAGAACTCCCAGGAAAGACAGAGGGGTGTCCATTTTTTTTTTCAGAATTTCTCACCCCACACCAGTGGCCCTTGGGGTTGGAAAAAGAATGCTCTGAAGCACAATTGTGCTAAGCTAGGCCAGAGTCAGGTCCCAGCTCTTCAATTTGGACTAACTCAAGTCTGGGACACCATGTCCCACACTTCCAGCCTTGACCTTATCTCAGCATTGATAAAGTTTTTTTTTGTTTTGTTTTGTTTTGTTTTTGGGTCACACCCGGAAGCGCCCAAGGGTTACTCCTGATTCTATGCTCAGAAATCGCCCCTGGCAGGCACAGGGGACCATATAGGATGTCGGGATTCGAACCACCGTCCTTCTGCATGAAAGGCAAATGCCATACCTCCATGCTATCTCTCTGGCCCAGCATTGATAAAGTTTAGTTCAACAAACTTTACTGAGCTACCAAGGGGAACATCCCTTTCTCTTGGGTGCCCCAGTGACCCTTGGAAACTAGGAGAAGCCTAGAGCATTTAGTCGAGCCCTGCTCCTCTGGATGTATAACTGCCCTAGGACTGGCTTTGGGGTCTCCACACGACTCTCAACTCTCCAAACCTCTGTTTTCTCTTCCGTACAATGAGGCCTTTCCTTTCCCCTTCATCTTCAGAGGTGGTGAAGAAGCTGGATGGGAACATTCCTTGAGAAGGGAACAGTACTGGGTGAATTGGTATATCTTAGTTTAGGTGACATTTTCAGAATTGAAAGGTTTTCCATGTTCAAACTTCCCAGTGCTTGTGTTGTTCCCACCTTGGTCTTTAGAGATGATTCAACCTAACTCAAGGTTTTGCAATTCTAGAATGTTCCATAGAGAGAACCTTTGGGGGATCAATCTTTTTGAGTGGCTTCTCTCATGCAAGGTGTGCGCATCTCTGTGGAACTGTGGCTGTTGAGGGCAAGCAAAACCCTGGTATATAGGGTGCCCCCACCTGCCCACCTGCTGCTCAGAGACCTTGGGGTGGGCTCCAGTTTTAAAGAACATGGTGTTGGACATTCACATGAAAATCTGTTTGTGGACATCAAAGGTCAATTCTCTTGTGCTCAGACAAAGAACATGACCTTCGGGCTGAATGCTTGCATGTCCCTTTAGTTCTCTAACAAACAGCCAGGCTGGAATTATCTTTTGGTCAACAAATAATGTTTGTCTGTCACCACATGATTTATCTCTTATAAAAAGGTTGTTTTGTATATGTGGGAGTGAATGACCCCTTCCTGAAGTGTGTCTCCCTAAGACTTAAATTTGGGCTTCCCCCCAAAGAGTTCAGACCTTACTCTGACTCTGTGCAAGGGATTTTTCCTGGCAGGCTGAAGGGACATTATGGGATGCCAGAGACAGAACTTAGGCCAGTTGCATGCAAAGCAAACACCCCATCTGCTATCTGATTTCTCCAGTCCTGATAATTTTTTAACCCAATATCAACTGTTGCAGCAAAAACCAAAAAGCAAGGCCCCCCCCCCACCTAAGTCAAAGGCTCAACTTATGTGTTCATGCAGACTGTTTTCCATAAGCTAGTTGTAAGGAGTGTCTCTAGACCTCAGGAGACGGGATGCTGTGTGGGGTGTCTGTGAGGCATATACAGACAGAGACCCCCAAGTCCTCTGACATCCAGAAACCTCACACATCCAGAACTCCTAGGTGCTGATGCAATGGTAGTCTATGCCTGCTCTGAGGATTCTACCACTAAGACCTCTCTTCTGTCCTCCCTGCAAAACATCAGCCTTCAGTTACGGGAGTGATGCAAGGGTAGCGGAGCTCCTGAGAACCTCTGGTTTCACCCTCCTTGCTTCCCTTCATGGAAGAATCAGAGCGGAAAGAGTCTGGGAAGGGGATTCAGTTTTATTTATGAGTGTCTCACTTCAGCTCTGAGGCCCTGGATGAGCTCCCAGTGCCCTTCGGTGCATGATTCACCTTCCTGTCAAGTCCTGTCTGAGCTGTCAGTAGCTGTGCACACAGCAGGCCCAGAACTACTGTATTTGAGGTTCGCTCCTTCTTTGACTTCCTTTTTGTCTATTTGTCTATCTATTCATTCGTTCATCTATCCACCCATCTATCTATTCATGCACCAATCTATCCATCCATCCATCTATTCATACAGTCATCAATCAGTCTATCCAACCGTGCGTGCATCTATTCATCTATCCACCATCTATTTATCCATGCACCAATATATCCATTCATTCATCCATCTATCCATCCAACCATCAAGCAATCTAGCATTCATACAATTATTTATCCATCTATCCATAATCTATCCATCCACTTGTCCATCTGTCCACCCATACAGCTAACCATCCATCTATTCACCCAGGCATCAATTTGTCGATCATCCATTCACCTATCATCTATCTCTATTAAGCACCATCTCTTTATTTAACTCTACTTTCTACCTATTTATCATCATCTCTATTATCTGCCTAGCTAACTAGCTGTTTAGCTATCATCTATACCCATCATCTTTTATTATCTAACTATATCTATGGCCTGTTGTTGACTATAATAAAATATAGTGCAGCATGGATGGAAAAGAACTTTCTTTTTCAGAAATTTATAGTTGCCTGGAAGAGGAGATGAACAGAAAGTCCTGCTTAGCCAGTTCCATCCCCCCACTGCAAACTGGCTTATTTGCTACTAAGAAAGGTGGGTTCTACTCAATAGAGATGAAAAAAACTCCACATTTAACCTCACACTTAGGACTGGAGTGATCGCACAGCTATAGGGCATTTGCCTTGCACTCAGCCTATCTGGGAGGGGCAGGGATTTGATCTCCAGCATTCCATATGAACCCCTGAGCCTGCCAGGAGCAATTTCTGAACACAGAGCCAGGAGTAAACCCTGTGCACAGCTGGGTGTGGCCTCACAACAAAAACTAAACAAACAAACAAAAAAAAACAAACTCATATATAGGAGAAGATAAAGCACCTGTCTTTTGAGGGGTCTCCCAAGCCATTTCCCATGATTCTTGTCAATCTTTCTTCCATGCTAGGACCGGAGAATGTGATACTGCTTGATCCCACAAAGCCAGGGATCAGCAGGGACTCCCTGGCATCTGGAGGCATTTGAGGCTGCATCCAGTGATGCTCAGGGCCAGGCAGTGCTGGGTTGGTTACATGCAAGGCCTGCTCCCAAACTCCTGTGTTATTTTCTGTCCTTAAATTTCTCCTTGTTTCGTTCTGTTTTGTTTAACTTTGGTTTTGGGTCACACCCAGTGACACTCAGAGGTGACTCCTGCTCTGCACTCAGGAATCACTCCTGGCAGGCTTGTGGGACCATATGGGATGCAAGGAATGAACTCGGCCATGTGAAAGGCAAGAGCTTTACTTGCTGTGCTATTTTTCTGGCCCCCAAATTTCTCTTTTGGGACATGCAAGTCCCAATATCTTGGCTAATGTCTCCTCCAAAGAGGACTTTTGTGCCTCAAATTCATTTTGCACAATCATCTATATATCTTCCATCAACCCACTACCTACCTAATATCATCTATTATCCATTAATCTATTATATCTGCTCATCTATTATCTGCCTATGTGCCTACTGTCTCCCTCTGAGCTCTAAACATGGCTCCAGAGCAGAAGGGCACAAATGATCGTGCAAAGACCAATATCCCCTTCCCTTGCTCCCTCTCTGCACAAAGCCAAATCCATGTTCTCAGGATCCTTTGAAGTCTGAATTGATTCCTCTGCTCTGGGATTCACCGGTGGCAGCTGTGATTGGCCCTGGTGGGGTGAACACCCCCAGGAAACTGTCTTTCTTTCTCTCTGCACAAGAAATCACCTCCAGCTCTCCTCCACCTTTTAGAAGCAGCTGATTTCCCTCCCCCATGGTACAGCAGGCAGCCCCCCACCCCCAGGCGTCCTTACTCCCTGACCCGTGGATGGTAGCTTAGGTCATTACTCATTCCCTGTGCGGTTCCTTTTGAGACCACAAGTGATGATGATGTCAATCCCCTGCTGAGAGCCACTGTGAGCTTTTCCTGAGGACAAACGTGTCAAGCTTCTAATGAGGTCCTACATCTGGCTGTGCCCCACCACCCCCGAGAGACAAGCTCTCTTTCCCTCTCTGAGCTGCAGGCACTCAGCTCTGCGTTCATTTCTCCACCAGGCCTTCTCCAGTCCACCCAAGCGGGCTTTGAACCTATTACCCCATTTGCCTGGAATGTCCCCCCCACCCCCCCGCCAAATATCAGGGTGACCCCTTACGCCACTACATCCTTCAGTTCTCAGATTGCAAATTGTTTGATTGAAGGCAGGCTCCTCCTCTGAACTCACACTCGGTCAACTCCTGTGGCCTTAGGGGACCCTGTGACTATCATTCTTGGGGCTCTGAGGGCAGGAGTCATAATAGTACAGAGGGAAGGGGGCTCTTGCCTGGCACGTGGCCAAGCCGGGTTCTATCTCTGGCATCCCATATGGTCCTCTGAGTCTGCTTGAAGTGACCCCAGACTAAAGAGCTAGGAGTTAACCATAAACACTGCTGTTTATTGTGCCCCCTTGCCCCCCCAAACTTATGGGCTAAAGCAATAACACAATAAATAGGGCATTTGTCTTGTATGCATCCGACCCGGGTTCGATCCCTGCATCCCATATGTTTCCTTGAACCCACAAGGATTAATTTCTGAGTGCAGAGCCAGGAATAATCTCTGAGTGCTGCCAGATGTGACCTCTCAACCCAAACTAAACCAAAATAAAACTAGACTCAGTGCTTGGTTTCCAGCGATGATCTGGGCAGGACACTGCTCCAGGAACAGTGCTCTGGGGGAGCCGACAGTATCTAACTCAGGGCTCCTGCATGCAAAGCACGTGCTCCAGCCCTCTCAGCTGTTTCAGTGATGCTCGTATTCCTTCATTGGTCTGCAGAGCTCAACAGGGACCTGGCAGCCTGTCCCCAGCCCTGACATATAGAGACAGAAGAAACCATGGCTATTACTGCTGTGCTCTGCACGGGCTCTATTGCCCAGAAGACGACACTGAGGCTGGCTGGCTAGGCAGAACCCTGAAACTTGCCTTCATAGCTGACTGTGCTTGTCTCTCTGTCCAGCCTGAGGAGGGGCACACAGGGGCTGTGGGGTGATTGATGAATGAATGATGGAACAAAACGAGGCCCCATTTTACAGGTGGGAATGTGGAGGTCTGGCTAGGCTGGATCGTTCTGCCCATAGTTGTGGTTCGAAGTGGCAGGGAGGGCCATGTGGGGCTCTGTCCTCACACGCCTCATTAGCTTGCTGCTCCCAGCTGAGCAAAATATCATGGTTCCCCCTAGCTCAGTACCGCCTCCGCACAGGAGCAAGAGCACGGGGCTCCCCTCACACTTTGCCTAGCACCTTCTCAAGTTTTCCTTGGGCACCTCCTCCTGGAAATCCTGCAGGCAGCCCCTGAACTTTCCTGCTCGTTTCCCCCAAGCCTGTTCCAGGACCTTCCAACACCCACCGGCACACTCCAGAATTACAGCCATATGTCCTTCCCCTGAACCTTGCCTTGTTCACTGGAGTCTCTTTTTCTCCTTTCTACAAGGGGGTCCCGTGCAATTACAGGGGGTTCCTTCTCAGATTTACTTCACCCAAGGGGTTAATTATGGGGAAATCTCTCTCTGTCTGTCTGTCTGTCTGTCTGTCTGTCTGTCTCTCTCTCTCTCTCTCTCTCTCTCTCTCTCTCTCTCTCTCTCTCTGCCACACACAGGGTTACTCCTGGCTCTGCTCTCAGAAATTTTTCCTGGCTCGGGGGATCATATGGAATGCCAGGGATCAAACCCATGTCTGTCCTGGGTCAGCCGAGTGCAAGACAAACAAACACCCTACTGCTGTGCTACCATTCTGGCCCCAGATGGGAAAGTCTTTTAGCAACACCCCGGACTCAACATCACACGGAAAGTGTTGTTCTAAGGATAATTTTTTTTGTTTTTGTTTTTGGGTCACATCCTGCAGCACTTGGATTATTCCTGGCTCTGCGCTCAGACGTTGCTTCTGGCAGGTACAAGGGACCATATGGGATGCTGGGATTCGAACCACAGACCGTCCTGGATCGGCTGTGGACAAGGCAAATACTCTACCACTGTGCTATCTCTCTGGCCCCACGAGTGGTTTTTTTTTTAAGTTACTTTATTTAAATACTGCATTTATTTAAATACGAACAAGGTTGTTCATAATAGTTTTTCATAGTTACAAAGTTGTTCATAACTAAGTTTCTGTCATCCAATGTCCTTCCCCAGTGCCCATTTTCTGCCACCAATGTCCCCAGTTTCCTTCCCACCCTCCCCTCTGCCTGTCTCTGGGACAGACATTTTTATTCTCTCTTCTCTCTCTCTCTCTCTCTCTCTCTCTCTCTCTCTCTCTCTCTCTCTCTCTCTCTCTCTTTCTTTCTCACTTACTCTCCCTCCCTTTCCTATTTTTAGACATTGTGGTTTGCAATATTGGCACTGAAGGAATATCATGCCTTTCACTGCACCTCCTTTCAGAACCCAGTTCCTATCTAGAGCGATTAGTTCCAACTCATTGTCATAGTGGTTCCTTCTCTGCCCTTACTGCACTTTCCTTTTTGTCACAAGCTTCCTACCATGGACTTGTCCCCCTGGCCTTCGTCTCTATTGTTTCTGGTTAATATTACCATATATTGTCATACTATCTTTTTGTTTTGTTTTGTTTTTTGGTCACAGCTGGCGGCACTTAGAGGTTACTCCTGGCTCTGTGCTCAGATATCACTCCTGACAGGCACATCGGACCATATGAGATGCTGGGATTTGAACCACCATCTCACTTGAATCAGCTGAGTGCAAGGCAAGTGCCCTACCACTGTACTATGTCTCCAGCCCCTAAGTGAAATTATTCTATGTCTATTTCTCGAGAAGTGTATTTTTGAGCTCTACAGTACTGTCTGTGGCCGTTTAGCAATTTCTCACTATAAACCTGGGTATAGGGATGAATTATGTCCACTCTGTTTATTTGAAATAAATTATTGTTATTTTTTATTTTGGTTTTGTTTTTGAGCCACATCCATCCTGTATTCAAGGGTTACTCATGACTTTCAGTTCAGGAATCATTCGAGGCCAGGCTCAGGAGACCATATGGGATACCAAGAATTGAACCCGGGTTAGCTGCATGCAAGGCAAGTTCTGTCTCTTCTAACTGTAACTCCACCCTGGATTTAGGTGTACCTACCTGAGACCCGCCCATTTCTGGGAGGGGTCTTGGGAACTGGATATTAGGTGTAACCTTACCTGCAAGACCCCTCCCATTCCGGGGAGTGGTCTTGGAAGGTTATATAAAGCCTTTGACCCAGGGGATTAGGGTCTTTGCCCTTTTGGCCTTTGGCGGGCTTTGCCTCTTTTGGTCTTTGACCAGCATGGAGGTCAAAGGAAGATGGCTGAAAGGAGTTAAGATGCAGGGCCAAGAATAACTAGTGCTTGAAAGGTTATGAGTAGGCCACACACATGTGGTGAATAGGGTATGAACAAAGCTGATGCTTCCTGATGCCTGCCTGTGAGTGAGTTCAATACCTGTCGCTTTCCTGAACCCCAAACCCGCCGGTTGATGGGGGATGAAGCCACGTGGCCGGGGCCTAAGAACAAAGGCCTCCATCCTTCACCATCCACTTCCATCCAGCTCCATCGTTAATTAATTAATTCTACATTGTTTCTCTCTTTCCAGGTGATACCCATTTTAGAGCTCAAGAACATGAGAATGGATTTTATTTTTCAAAGACTTGCATTTCAGGGCTGAAGCCTGATTGGTCAAAAAATAAAAAACAAAAAACATAAAAACAGTCCTCCTCATCCTTGATTGATGGAAGAACCCAGATTTGGTCCATCAAATGTCAGTTAAGTTTTTCATTCCTTCACAGAGAACCTTCCCAGGAGAGGTCTCTCTTTTGCTTTCCTTATTTCAGCAGCTCCTTCTAGCTTTGAGATACTAAGTGTGAGGACTGGCTGGGAAGAGCAATGGCAGCAGTTTTGTGACATTAGCAATGTCCTTGAGAATGCTCTATCCGTGAGCACTCTCCGAACCTGGCTCCTTTTATAAAATTGCTGCATCAACCCCCAACCGGAGGATAACCTTCCTTTGGGGTCTAATTAAGCAAACCCTGAAATCTCTTACTGCTGTGTGATGCTCATCCGATTTGCTCCAAGTGCAAAGCCTTTATATATATAAATCTATAACTCCAACAAGGATACTCACATTGGCCTCTAGAACCTGCCTCTGCCTTTTATAAAGCAAGAGCCATGGGGATTACAGGCTCCAAGAGGCCAGGGGGTGAGGTTTGGGAGTAGGTGGGGAAGACCATAACAGAATGTGGACTCAGGACCACATGCAAGGTCTGTTGGTGGCAGTGAAAGCGTGCAGAGCACCCCACCCCCGGGGGGCTAAAGTCTCGACGTGTGGAGTGACTCAGAGCAGAGTCAGGTGGCCTCTGAGTCTTCGAGCCTCCTCATCCCCGTTTGTCAGCAATCCTTCACCGTGCCCCAGTTTCAGGATGTATTTTTAGTGCAAATAAACTTGAACGGTTGGAGATGACACAGTTCCTCCAGGACCTTCTGTGTCCCCTGCTGAGTGTGTTGGCTGATGGCCAGGGGTGTGTGTGTGTGTGTGTGTGTGTGTGTGTGTGTGTGTGTGTGTGTGTGTGTAGGGGGGTCTCCAGGTCCCTGACCCTACCTGCTTAGGTGCTCAGGTGGGTGGACTATGAGAAAAAGATCATGTAACTTGCTAAACCCCAGCCCCTTTCCCAGGTAGGTTGCTAGCTTAGGGTGCAGAAGCCATGCTTTGGAGGCATCCAGCCCACAGCAGGAGAGCAGGGCTGCACATCTGCAGTGCTCTTTGCCTTCTAAATTCAGGGCTGGGATCCGTGTGTGTTGGCCTGTGGACTTGGATGAGATTGAGTTGAGGAGACAGCTGCACTGGCAGCTTTCAACTTCTTGCCTTAAAAGGGAGGAACATGGGGAGTTTGTCCAGGCCAAGGCAGCCTGCCCAGGCTCGGTGGAATTGGCTCACTCTGATCCTTTTGCTGTAGATGTGGACAGCATCCTTCTTTGTCCCAGGACTCTTCTGGCCCCATGAAAACCTGGGAGATCTTGAACTCATCTGAGACAGTGAATGAACCCCCATCTGGTTTCTAAAAGGTGCCCCCTGCCTTTGAATCAAGGAGAAATAAATCTGGGTATTTTTCATAATCAAGAACACCCCACAAGATTAAGCTAGGGGATGTTTTCACCCAATGTGGATCTCTTCCTCCCTATCCCTATCCCTTCTCTTCTTCTCTACCCTTCCAAGTTCCTCCCAGGAACCCAACTCCATGGCCCTAGAATTCCTGTCTCAGGTGTGATTTTGATGGAGTCAAAAGATTTGGGGGGGGGGGTCCCATTTAGTAGTGCTCAGGGGCTAATTTTGATGGTGCTCAGGGGGAACCATTGAATCTGGGATTCCAAAGCATGTTCTCTACTCCTTTGAGCCAGCGATGCTCTATTTGAACCGAAACTGTTGATGGGTAGATGAGAAGTTTCTCAATTACTTGCTGAGATATATTGTCCTTATTTTATGTATAATCTGTTCGGCATAGAAATACAGAGAGAGAAAGAGAGCAAGAGAGCAATATATATACATATATGTGTGTATATGTATATACACACACGTGTGTATAGAATCTAACAGTGGTCCTCAAACTATGGCCCATGGGCCACATATTGTATTTGTATCTGTTTTGTTTCTTCATTGCAAAATAAGATATATGCAGTGTGCATAAGAATTCGTTCATATGTTTTGTTTTTACTATAGTCAGACCCTCCAATGGTCTGAGGGACAGTGAACTGGCCCCCTGTTTAAAAAGTTTGAGGACCCCTGACATAGATAGATGATAGATAGAGAGTGTTGGGGACTGAATTCACACAACTGAAATGACTCCAAACTCATGCACGACTTTGAAGCAACCCATAAATGGATCTAAGTCCATAGAAACAGGATCTAGAAACATCCAGGAGAATGCAAACCCTATTTGTGAATTTGCATACATGTTGACAAGGCTTGGGAATTCTTGGGAGATGGAATACAGATGGAAATCATTCTTATCTAGGTCTTATTTTTTAATTAATTAATTAATTATTGATTTAGTTTTAGTGTTTGGTCCACACTTGGCAATGCTCAGGACTTACTCCTGGCTCTGCACTCAAGGATCACTCTTTTTTTTTTTTTTTTAGGATTTTGGGCCACACCCAGCATTGCTCAGGGGTTACTCCTGGCTGTCTGCTCAGAAATAGCTCCTGGCAGGCATAGGGGACCATATGGGACACTGGGATTCGAACCAACCACCTTTGGTCCTGAATCGGCTGCTTGCAAGGCAAACGCCCTGTGCTATCTCTCCAGGCCCTCAAGCATCACTCTTGGTAGTGCTCTAAGGACCCTATTGTATTGATCCAGTCACCCAGCAAGGATCAAATTTCATCCTCTCAGGAGTAAATTCCCCCCAGTCCATGACTGGGAAAGAACAGGTTCCAGGCTGATGAACAGGAACACTTTATTCCATTTCCTAAATGCTTAGGTAGGACAAGAGAACTGAGATACGTGCAGGGTGACAGGGCCACAGATTTAGAATGTGGGTATCCAGGTGGATGTGAGGTGCCAGGGAGAAGTTAAACATAAACATTAAGAATTTAGGAGTGGGGGCTGGAAAGATAGCATGGAGGTAAAGCGTTTGCCTTTCATGCAAGAGGTCATCGGTTCGAATCCCAGCATCCCATATGGTCCCCTGTGCCTGCCAGGAGCAATTTCTGAGCATGGAGCCAGGAGTAACCCCTGAGCACTGCCAGGTGTGACCCAAAAACCACAAAAAAAAATAATAAAAAAAAAAAAAAAAAAAAAAAAAAAAAAAAAAAAAAGAATTTAGGAGTGGGCCCGGAGAGATAGCACAGCGGCATTTGTCTTGCAAGCAGCCAGCCGATCCAGGACCAAAGGCAGTTGGTTCGAATCCCAGTGTCCCATATGGTCCCCCGTGCCTGCCAGGAGCTATTTCTGAGCAGACAGCCAGGAGTAACCCCTGAGCACTGCTGGGTGTGGCCCAAAAACAAACAAACAAAACAAAACAAAACAAAACAAAAGAATTTAGGAGTATCTAAGGAGCTTCACAATGGGTGATGTTAATGGCTGACATTTAACCACTCTTTAAAACAATTTTTTTTGTTTTTGGGTCACACCCGGCAGCACTCGGGTTACTCCTGGCTCTACACTCAGAAATCACTCCTGGCAGGCTTGGGGGACCATATGGGATGCCAGGATTTGAACCACTGTCCTTTAGCACGCAAGCCAAATGCCCTACCTCCATGCTATCTCTCTGGCCCTCTAAACAAATTTTTATTTCGGGGCCACACCTGGCAATCATTCAAAAATTACTCCTTGAAGACTTTGGGAACCATATGGGATGACGGGGATTGAACTTTGGTTGGCTCCATGCAGTTATCCAGCCTGTGTAATCATTTTTAACCAGAACTCTCTGTGAGGGAGGAGAGATCAAGGAGTCATGCCTAAATTGAGTCAGGAGTCAAGGCTGAGAGTGACCACTGGTCATGGGGAGATGGCGGCCCTCTTTGTGCTGTCCTTTTCCATCACTGGAGCAATGTCTTTGAATCTTTTACCTCAAGGAGAATCTCCAGAGCGGATGCCTTAGAAGATTCCCAGGAACAGTTGCTCTCCAGGGTTCCATTTACCAGGTGGTTCAGGAACAGCATTATAGGGTGGATCCATGGATCCAACACCCTTCTGGTGTCAGGAATCAAACCCAAGCTGGCTGTGTGCAAGGAAAGTGTCCTACCTGTCATACTAGGACTCTGGCTCTTGCTAGTGTTGAAAGGGGACCAAGAAAGCCTAGGGCCTGGGGAGGCCCAAGGTTCAGGACAGCCCAGGGTCCAGGAAAAACCCTTTGCCTCAATAAAAACCACAAAACATACTTTCAGAGAATGCAAAAGCAAAGCGGGGTTTATTCCAGAGCTCTGGGGCTCCGGGGACAGCCATGCGACCTGAAACCAGAAGCCCCGGGTAATCTAGGAATGTGTCTTTCAGAGGTTTAAGGAACCTCCCTAATCCAGGTTTAAAAACAATGTCCAATCAGAGGGCGAGCTTGGCCTTTCTTTTCTTTTCTTTTTGTTTTTTGTTTTTTTATTTTTTTGTTTTTGGGTCACACCCGGCAGTGCTCAGGGCTTACTCCTGGCTCTGTGCTCAGAAATCACTCCTGGAAGGCTCGGGGACCATATGGGATGCTGGGATTTGAACCACCGTCCTTCTGCATGCAAGACAAACACCCTAACTTCATGCTATCTCTCCAGTCCCTAGGTCTTATTTTTTAGGGTGCTCAGTAGTGCTCAGAGGTTACTCCTGGTTCTTTACTTAGAAATCACTCCTGGGGGCTAAAGGGACCATGTGGGATGCCAGGAACCAAACTCAGGTTCATGCAGGGCAAGCACTCTACCTACAATATTATTGCTCGGCCTCTCCCTAAGTCTTGTAAGATGACACTCAGCTATCAACTCCCAAACAAAGCGTTCTCCTCAACTTCCTCTTTCCTTAAACCTCTACTTTTGATATGTAAAAGCACACTGGATAGGTACTTTTGGCACTCCCTCCTGGTGGATGGGTTTTGGTATAGTAAAGAAAAGTCAGTTTTGGCTCAGTGCTCAGAGTTACCACCAGGCACAGACTGGTTCCATGGCTCTCTCCTGACTGGCTTGGCTTATTATTTCTTTGCCACTACCTGGCTTTGTCAGACCTGTCTGCCTAAAGAATTAGAAACACAGAGTGTGGGGTGACCTTACAACTCATGGGTTTTTATTTTATAGGTCTTATTAAGAAGCTAAAAGATGGGGCCGGAGAGATAGCATGGAGGTAAGGTGTTTGCCTTGCATGCAGAGGGATGGTGCTTCAAATTCTGGTATCTCATATGGTCCCCTGTGCCTGCCAGGGGCAATTTCTGAACAGAGAGCCAGGAGTAACCCCTGAGTGCTACCGGGTGTGACCCAAAAACCAAAAACCAAAAAAAAAAAAAAAAGCAGAAAGATGCAGCATTTTGGTTGGGTGGAGGACCATCACCACCAGTGATGGACATACATACATGCATGTATTCATTCATTCACTTTCTCCCTTTCTTCATTGGTTACAGAGCATTAGTTTTACTCTGGAGAGCAAAGTGCCCAGTTAAAGGAATGTATTTCCCAGTACAAACATGTGGCCGATAAGACAAACACAATCTGTGAGAAAAGTACCGTATGGATGGATCCTTTTCCTTGCTCTATTCCACCTAAGAATTCTGCTGCAACAGCGCTCTCGCTCTCTCTCTCTCTCTCTCTCTCTCTCTCTCTCTCTCTCTCTCTCTCTCTCTCTCTCTCTCTCTCTCTCTCTCTCCACACACACACACCCAGTGGTGCTCAGAGGTCACTCCTGACTCTGCACTCAGAAGTTACTCCTCTCAGGCTTGAGGGACTATATGGGATGCCAAGGTTTTAACTTGGGTTGGCCAGCAGGTAGGCAAATGCCCTACCTGCTTTGCTATCACCCTGGCCCCAGGGAATCCTTTTCTTTAGAGGCCAAAGGCACTAGAGCCTCAGACATTAGAAATTCTCCCCACATTCCAGAATGTTGCAGTGGGGAGAACCAGATGATGATGGGGTACTCTCTCCCTTCTCCCCGTCTCTCTTTTTGCCCTTTCAACTTGGCATTGCCTCTGCCACTCACATAACAAATAAAAAGGAATTCTAACTTACTTCCTCCTCTGGCTAACATGGACCGATTGATGCTGTCTTTTTTTTCCAGTCTTTTTTCCAATATTCTGGTTGGCTGAAATTCTCTGTACTTCCCAACAGCTGTTTGGAATGTTGGAGAAGATGCTGGTTCTCTGGGCATCTTGCTGTGGACCTTGGTCCAGGCATGACTTACTCAATTGTACATGTATATTCATTGCAGGGCTATTTACAATAGCCAGAATCTGGAAACAACCCAGATGTCTGACTACAGATGAGTGACTAAAGAAACTGTGTTACATCTACACATTGGAACACTATGCAGCTGTCAAGAAAATGAAGTCATGAAATTTTCCTATACATGGGTGGACATGAAAACTATTATGCTGAATGAAATAAGTCAGAGGGAGAGAAGTAGACATAGAATAGTCTCAATCAGCTATGGGTTTTAAGGAAAATATTAGACAGTATGGAAATAATACACAGAGACAACAGAGATAAGGATTGGAAGGACCAGCCCACGATATGAAGCTTACCACAAAGAGTGGTGAATGTAGTTGGAAAAATAACCACACTGACATCTATCATGACAATGGTAATGAGTTAGAGAAATAGAATGCCTTTCTTGAAGACAGGCAGGCAGTGGGGGAAGAGGGAGATGGGGGCATTGATGGTGGGAAGGTTGCATTGGTGAACGGGGTGACATTTTTTTTTTTTAGTTTTTTGGGTCACACCCGGCAGTGCTCAGGGGTTACTCCTGGCTCTATGCTCAGAAATCACTCCTGGCAGGCTCGGGGGACCATATGGGATGCCGGGATTCGAACCACCATCCTTCTGCATGGAAGGCAAATGCCTTACCTCCACGCTATCTTTCTAGCCCCATGGGGGTGACATTTTTATGACCAAAATCCTACTACAAACATGTTTGTAATGATGGTGCTTAAATAAATATATTATTTTATATCTTTATTAAATATAAAATTAGATAAATTAGATTAAATATTAAAAAAGAAAATTATTTCTGCATCCATGTGGGGCTTGTCTGGCAGGTAAAATAATCTCAGTGTGTACTCTAAGGAGAGCCTAAAGTCAGGGGAGTGGGAGTTGAACGCTGGGTTCTGATTTCAGACAAGTTTGTCCCCACTGGTGGTGTGTGTCTCAGAATCCACATGGGTGTTTGAGGGCCGAGAATGGGGCCTGGATCTGCATTTCAAACATGTTTCACATTGAGTTGCTGTTGATGCTTCAGGGACTAGCTTATTCTCTGCACGAATGCATTGCCCTGATGATAAAATCCTTTTCCTCCTCATTTACTGGAAAACTCAGAGCTCAATAGGGATGACTTGTTCCAGATCTTTCATTCAGTGGATCAATGACGAGGGTGAGGTGGGTGGGTGGAGGAGACCAAGAACTAAGCTCTGAGAACTCAGCCTGGAGGAAAAAAAATCTCCCCTTCTACCAGCTAGAATATTGCATTGACATCTTATACAAATGGAGGCCAGGGCAGAAAACTGACTCCTGGGCTGGAGCCATAGTACTGAAGAGAAGGTGCTTGCTTTGCACACAGACGACCCAGGTTTAACTCATAGTATTTTCTGAGTCTGCCAGGCATGATTCCTCGGGCACAGAGACCAGGATAAGCCATAAGCACAGTCAGGTGTGGCCAAAAACACAAACAATAAGGAAAATTCATCATATAACAAAGAGGGACCCTGGGAGATGCTCAACGGCTGTCTCCAGCCTCCCGAACCTTGGTTTGATTCCCAGTACCTTATGATTCCCCCTCCCACCCCCCAGCACTGCCAGGAATGCTCTGCCCCAAGTCATTCTGCAGTGACAGGCAGTGACAAATACCAGGACTAAAGCAGGGCACGGAGATGCAGCGTGATGAAAGATGTCGGCGAAGGACTTTGCAAAGACACGCAGAAAGAAGTGAGCCGAGTCTACAACCAGCAGAAGAACATTCCAGACAGGGGGCATAGCAGTTGGTGGAGGGGCTTGAGAGCAGGGAGGACATGGCCAGGAGAAGAGGGGAGATGGATAGATGAGGGCAGAGGGATCTTTGGGCTCAGGGAAGAGGGGGCACAAGTTCTAGGAGGGGACCCCTGAGGTGTGACCTGCTTTCAGGCTTCCAAGTTGCTCTCTGGCTATCAAATCGTAGCAGCTATTTTCTCAACCTTTCTCTGAGTGTGGTCCCCTTCCACCTTCATTTCCTTCCTCCATCCTAGCCTCTCATCTTGTGCTGTGACCCTCTATTTATATGATTTCACTTGTGACCTTCTTTATTTTGTTGTTTTGTTTTGTTCTTTGGGCCACACCCGGTGATACTCGGGAATTACTTCTGGTTATGTGCTCAGAAGTAGTTTCTGTCTTGGGGGGCCATATGAGATGCCAGGGGAACAAACCTCGGTCCATCCTAGGTTAGCGCATGCAAGGCAGATGCCCTACCACTTATGCCATCACTCTGGCCTCACTTGAGACCTTCTTAGGGATATCTTGGGGGTCTAAAGCAGGGATCAGGGCCCGGAGAGATAGCACAGCGGCGTTTGCCTTGCAAGCAGCCGATCCAGGAGCAAAGGTGGTTGGTTTAAATTCCGGTGTCCCATATGGTCCCCTGTGCCTGCCAGGAGCTATTTCTGAGCAGACAGCCAGGAGTAACCCCTGAGCACCGCCGGGTGGGTGTGGCCAAAAAACCAAAATAATAATAATAATAATAATAATAATAATAATAATAAATAAAAATAAAGCAGGGATCATATGGTCTTGGGTGAGAAATGTTGGTTTGAAAGACCAGCATAAAGGTCAAGTGATGAGTTAGGGGGTGTCTTGTCATCCAGGTAAAAGGTGATGGTGGCCGGGTCCCAACAGTGAGCCTGGGAACCTGTGAAATGTGGATGCTTAGGTGAACAGACCCAGAGGGTTTGTTTGTTTGTGGGGGGGACACACTCTGTGATGCTTAGGGCTTACTCCTGGATCTGCACTCAAAGATTATTTCTGGTGGTGCTCAGGGGACCATATGGATGGTGGGGATCAAACCCAGGTCAACTGCGTGCAAGGCAAACACCTGACCTGCTCTACTACTGCTCTGGTCCAGAGTCAGAAGGGTTTATTGGCATCTCAGACTTGTGGAGTCAAGATCACCTTGGTGTTCAGCAGCCTGGGACACATGCAGTGGGCATAGGTGGACATGTATGTAGGAGATGTTAGATTAAGGGGGTTTGGTCTGCTCTCCAGAAGGGGCTCTGCTTCCAAAAGACTCGACATCTGCCATCAATATCTGTTGTGAAATTCAAACTCACCATTCCTCCGGGATTGGGTCTAGGATTGCTTGGGACTGGGCTGGGGGGGAGCCTTCCATTTTGACAAGCTTTGGTGAGTGTCCCTAGGGCGAGATGCCCTGTTCTGGGCTCTGTTCTGTGCCACAAATGTCGTGGGAGAAGCCACTGGAACATGAAGATCTAAGCTGGTCACGCGTCCCCTGAGATCAGCGAGGAAAGAATTGCAGAAATTAGTGGAGGAGAAGCAGAAAAGCATTCCAGGCGCTCCCCACGGAGACATGAATGTGCAGCCCCCCTAGATCTGTTGGCTGCTATTATGTCCCAGCACTGGGCCTGAGACCAGGCAAGACTCCGGAGCCCAGAGTGGCCACCAGCAGTGCTTTGGTCTTCATCATCCATCCCGCGCTGGCTGGCAGGACGCACTGGGGAGGGCTCTGATTCTCGGCGTCTTTCCCCTAGTAGCCAATTTTTCCTATTTCCTTCGAAGTTCAGAGAGAGTTCTGCTCTGAGTTTCCAGAATTGGGAGTTACTCCCATCCTGTGCAAGGATGATGCTGAGCTAATCTCGCCTGGGAATTTGGGGGAGGAGGAAGATCTCCTCAAGATCTTCAAGATCCCCTCAAGATCTCCACTGGCTATGATTTTTCTAGGACTTTCTTTTCTTGGTCTCCTAGTAAACGGAAGAAGTGGAGGTCACTTTCTTCCTTCTGTCTGCTGATTACCACCCTGGATTATCCACCATCACTCAGTTTTCAGATAGAGTTGCTATATTCAGGATGCCATCATACACTGTCCAACATCATCCCTTCATTAGGGCACATTTTCCGCCACCAATATCCCCAGTTTCCCTCCTGCCCTCTCCTCTGCCTGCTTCTATGGCAGATACTCCCCCTCCCGACTTCCCTTTCCCTTTTAGGAACTGTGGTCTGTAATACTGTTACTCGAACTTTCCCTTCTTTCAGCACCCAGTTTAGGACCCTTCAAAATACAGTCTAGCAGACGAGGTCTGTGTATCTTTTTATATCTTCCCCCATTGAGCAGAAGATGAGTGAAGAAGAATGTAAATGTTTTTTTTTTCCAGTCTAATCAGACTTTTCCTTGTTTTGAGGGCTCCCCACTCTTATTTCCATTCTCCTTCCTTCTGTGCTAACTTCCTTACTTGCTTTTTTTCTTCCATCCTTCTTTCTTTACTTTATTTTCCTTTCTTCCTCCCTCCCTTACTCTGTCCCTGCCTTTCTTCCTCCCTTCCTTCCCTCCTTCTCTTTTTCTCCCTCCCTCCCTTCCTTCCTCACTCCCTTCCTCCTTTCCTCTCTCCCTTCCTTCTTCTCTCCCTCCCTTCCTCTCTCCCTCCCTTCCTCTCTCCCTTTCTTTCTCCCTCCCTCCCATCCTCCCTCCTTCCTTTTTTCTCTCTCCCTTTCTTCCTCCCCCTTCCTTACCTCCCTTCCTCTCCTCCCTCCTTCCCTCCCTTCACTCTCTCCTTCCTTCCCTCCTCCCTCCCTCTCTTCCTCCCTCTCTCTCTCCCTCCTTCCCTTCTTTCCTCCCTTCCTTCCTTCCTCTCCCTTCCTTCCTCCCTCCCTCCCATCCTCCCTCCTTCCTTTCCTTCCTCTCTCCCTCCCTTCCTCCCTCCCTTCACTCTCTTCCTCCTTTCCTTCATCTTCCTCCCTCCCTCTCTCCCTCCCTTCCTCTCCTCCCTCCCTCAGTTTCTTCCTCCCTCTCTCCCTCCCTCCCTTTCCTCTCTCCCTTCCCTCCTTCCCTTTCCTCTCTCCCTTCCCTCCTTCCCTTCCTTCCTTCCTTCCTTCCTTCCTTCCTTCCTTCCTTCCTTCCTTCCTTCCTTCCTTCCTTCCTTCCTTCCTTCCTTCCTTCCTTCCTTCCTTCCTTCCTTCCTTCCTTCCTTCCTTCCTGTGCTCAGGGGACCATTCAGTATCAAACCCAAGTTAGCCTCATGCAAGGCAAGTACCCTGTCCATTGTACTGACTCTTCAGCCCCCGTCTTTCTCTTATTTTCACCTCCTGAACGTTCTCGAAAGCCTCCTGCTTCCCTTGACCCCCAAATTCCAGTTCTTTATTCCTCGCTGGTCTTCAAATGACCTAACAGCAGAGGCTATGAAAAGGGGCTGCCAAGCACTGAACTCTGAGTAGAGGAAAGTGTGCTTGTCTGCATGTAATTACATGCATGTAATCACACATTGCAGATACATGTATAGACATACACGTGGCAGGCATGTGTGTCTGTGCCTACACACAATACTGCTAATACCCACACATACACAGACAGGTATGTGCTTATAGTTGCAAGCACACAAAGCACATAGACACACATGTGCATCCCTTCCTCCTGGCTCTCCCACCAGGCAGGAAGCACAAAGTGCATCGTTGAAGACTGGATGGGAGGTGAGGGCCAGGGAGAAAAGCTGGGAGGGGGTGTCTCCGGCTCAGAAAAGCACCCCCTGTAAAGGACACAGGGGCAGCTGTGCTTTCTGAGGCCCTTTGGACCACTGAGGCCTGGATGCTGGGTGTATGGATGCTCATAAGTCACATGCTCCTTGGGGCCTGTCTTTATGTCAAGGCGTCTCCTCCGCTCTCTGCTGGGCTGTGGGTGTGTGGGTTGAGGGCAGCCTTCCTCCGTGGCGCTCCTCAGCCTGTGCCTCCAGGAATGTGCTCCAGGGTTAGCTGTGCAGCTCAGGCTGGGGCTCAGCAGCTACCTGCAGCGCTCGCTCACATTTCTTTTGAGGGGGGCAGGGCTTCCTGGCGGTGGGCAGTGGAGGGAGGAGGGGGGCTGTCCTCTCTTTAGAAGCCCTGGCTGTGAGCAGAGTGGGGTGGGGGACTGTCCCCCACAACTGATCCATCAAGAAACATATTGATCCGCAAATGTCACTTGCCCTCAGGCTGGGAGGACTCAGAGGGATGAGCTTGTCATTTGGAGGATTTGAGCAGGGGCCCCCCCTGAGGTTGCTTATGGATGGAGCGGAGATGTGTGTGTTTGCAAGAGCCACTTTGGGTCAAGGGACTGTGCTTTGGTGCCACAGGGCTCCCCAGGACCTCCACACCCTTGGCACTCATTTGGATGGTGGACAGAGATGCAGAGAGGCCTGGCTGATTTGGAGGTGCTAGTTCCAGGGGTGGGAGATGAGACAGGAGGACAGATAAAAGGGCGCCTGCAAAAGACTCCCAGGCAGGCTGCAGTGTTGGAGTCCCCCCTGTATAATGAAAGCTGGAAGGAGTGTGGTGAGGCCCTCACCAGCACGGCCACCCAGAGGTGGGAGAGTGTGGCTGGATGTCCCCCATTTCTTAATGCAGAGAAAGATAAAGCCTTTTCAATTCCCCAGTTGGGTCTGCAAGACCTCTAGGGCCGTAGCTGTGCTTTTGGGGGTGACTGAGAAGGTCCTCTCTCAGAATGGGCAGTGGGGGGGGTCACATTTGCCTTCCCTGTCCTTCTCTTGGCCCCTAAACCTCTGAGCCACCCCCAAACCTTTCTGGGTTCCCAGTTTCCCCTTCAGTCAAGTTCAATAACCTCCCAGCCCTACCTCACCCCGTCTTAACCCCCCACCTCTGATGATGGGGGGGCCACGCAAGGTGCAGCTGGCGGGGGTGGGAGTGCGAGGGGGCGCTTCTTGATGAGAAGGGGCTGCACCCCTCCAACCCAGCTTTGGCATTCAAGGCACCAGCAATGAGAAATTGCCGCGTTGCCATGGAAACTGCCAACCCGGGCTGACAGCTTCCGTGGGAGGGTCCCCGCGTGTGCGGGTGGGAGGGTCGGGGACCCTCCTGCTGCACAGGTGCTAGAATGAGAAAGTACTGGCCCCGGGCTGTGGGTGTGGGTGTGTGGACCCTGGTAGGGGGGACCCCCACAATATGTGAGAGCAGGATGAGAAGCTTTTTGCACCTTCCTAGGCCTGGCCTCAGGCCCCTGAAAGGCCAAATTCAGGCTTGCAAAAATGGAGCCTTGGGGCGCTCAGGCAGCTCAGAACAGCAAGGATGACTTCCCCTGCCTCAGTTTCTCCACATCTCCAAGACAAGAGCCATTGAATCTGGGCACTGCCGGTTCCTGAAATCATGGGAGCCCCATGCACAAAGTGGGAGCAGATGCACATTGCTGGGTGTGGTATCCCAAAATGTTAATCTGCACTGAAGACTGGCAAGTTCATGGACAGATGACATTGGGGGGGGGGGGAACTCAGTGAGCATCATTGTGGCTGAGTCCTGGCAGCTCACACCCTTCCCTACACAACTCACCAGATCCTGCTCACACAGGCAGGATGGAGCTTTCCAGAAAGGGAGACTGAGGCTGGGTGTGGGGGTGGGGGGAGGAGAAAGGAAAAGACCCACAGTCCCTCAAAGATGCCAACCTCCCCACTTTCTGCAATGCTTTTCTAGAGGTGTCCATTGGTCTTGGGGACATTCTGACTCCAAAGAGCATGGGTCTGTTCCCCTTACCTCTTTTATTTGGGGCGTGTGGTAGCCACATTTAACAGTGGTCATAGCTCTGTGCTCAGGGTTCACTCCTGGTGGGGAGAGGTAGGACCATACGGAGTGCCGGGAATCGAACCGGGGTTGGCCTCATGCAAAAGCAAGTGCTTTACCTGCTGTGCTATTGCTCTGGCCCTTCCCTGCACCTCTTGACAACCTCAGCGGGATTAGGCTTGCCTGGAAAACACCATCTTAGTGGTTTATTTATTTATCATTTTGCAGGGGCCAGAGACAGAAGCCAGGTCTCCTGTATTCATGCGTGCAAGTTGTGAGCCTTATCAGTAAGCCACAGCCCTGTCCCCTCCGCTGACTTTTAATACGGGAATAGACTAAAGTGTTGCACC
The DNA here is from genome assembly GCF_024139225.1 of Suncus etruscus. Lineage (NCBI taxonomy): Eukaryota > Metazoa > Chordata > Mammalia > Eulipotyphla > Soricidae > Suncus > Suncus etruscus. The sequence goes on along the minus strand of NC_064851.1, from coordinate 8,572,461 downwards.
TTCTCTGCAGGGAGAACAAAAAAGAGAGAGAGAGATGGATGGGGAGAAAAACAACTCCCAGCCCCGACATCAACACCCCCACGAGCACCCCTTACAGCTCCCAGAAAAGGAAATTCTTTCCTTCCAGGTGACTTGTTAGCTCTTTCTGGGACAGAAGAAGGTGGAAAACTAATTTTAACTGCTCACAGAGGTTTTTTTTTTTTTTTTTTTTTTCCTCCTGTTTTTCAGACCAGGAATGGGACATCAGGTCCCCTTGGTTCACTATATGGGTGGGTGGAAGGAGAATTGAAGCAGGTGTGAATTTTACCTCCCCCAGACAAGCCCTGCAAACGCCTCCAGTGGCGACCAAAGCAAAACAGGTTATGCTCTTCCTGGTGTTTTCCTCCTCACCTGCTCCCAGAACACACCCCGTCCACCTCCCTTGTCTTCCTACACCAAGTTCTGGCCTGAGATCAGAGGCTGGAGTCAGCCATGTTCACTGGTGGAATCAGGGAAGAACAGCCTAAGAGTTCTGGGTCATTTGCTTCCAGGTTTGCTGTGTGGCCTTGGGCAAGTCATTCTCCCTTTCTGGGCCTACATTAGCTTCATCTGTTTTAGGGGACAGTAGTCATGGTCTGACCTACTTTCTGTGGTAGAAACATAGGCTGGCCAGGGCTGATATATTGGCTATAGTAGGAGGAGGGACAAGGCAGCCAAGCAGTCCTCACTCAGGTTGGAAAGGTACTATATATATATATGTATATATGGAGGCAAGTGAGCCTAGTGAGATGAAGGTCAAAGTTCAGCTTGTATTAGAGAATCATGGGAAATTCGACTATTGGTCTATAACCATTCAATGGCTGGAGTGAGATGAGGGTTTGAGGTAAGGTTTGAGGGCAAATGAACAGATAACGGGGCCAGAGCCTTAGCACAGAAGGAAGGGTGTTTGCCTTGCATGCCACCCAGGTTCAATCCCCTGATGCCCCATATGACATTGCCAGGAGTAAAATTTTAATTCTGTTCTGTTTATTTTCTTTTGGCCACACCCAGAAGTGCTCACTGGAAATTCTTGGCTCTGCACTTAGGTTATCACTTCTGGTAGGACTTGGGGGATCATAAAGGATGCAGGGAATTGATCCCCAGTTGACCACGTGCAATGCAAGTTTTCTAGCCGCTGTCCTGTCTCTCTTGTCCCCAGCATTCATTCTAACTGTGAGTGTCCACCTAGCCAAATGGCCTGACTGTTCTGTCAGGGAGCAATGCTGATCACAGGCTACCATGGATGGGTGATTCAGCAGGAGACAGAGGGGAAGCTGGAGTCTAATGTTGGGGTGGGTATAGGGAAGGCCTCTAAAGGTGATAATGTGCACAGGGGACAGGATAGTGGGTCATAATGGCTCTTACAATCCATCACTGCTGGGGGCCAGAGCAGTGGCGCAAGGCGTAAGGCGTCTGCCTTGCACATGCTAGCTTAGAACAGACCACAGTTCGATCCCCTGGTGTCCCATATGGTCTCCCGAGGCAGGAGCAAGTTTATGAGCTCATCTCCAGGTTAAAAAAAAGCAAAAACAAATCAATCCATCACTGCCTTCCCAGGTTAGAAAGACCCAGATTCCTGCTGGGGAGGGAAAGAAGGAAGGAAGGAAGGAAGGAAGGAAGGAAGGAAGGAAGGAAGGAAGGAAGGAAGGAAGAGAGGGAGGGAGGAAGGAAGGAAGGAAGGAAGGAAGGAAGGAAGAGAGGGAGGGAGGGAGGGAGAGAAGAATAGGAAGGGAGGGAGGGAGGGAGGGAAGAATAGGAAGGGAGGGAGGGAAGAAGGAAGAAAGGGAGGGAGGAAGGGAAGAATAGGAAGGGAGAAAGCAAGAAAAGGAGGGAGTGAAGGAAGGAAAAAAGGAAGGAGGGAAGGAAGAAAGGGAAGAAAGGGAGGGAGGGAAAATAAACAATGCATTATTTGTCTTCATAAAAGCCGCATATCTCCAGCTCCTGTCGTTCATCAAATCTCTATTTCAGAAACCCTCCAGCCAGCACATCTTCCAGTTATTAGCTTTATTCCGCCCTCTATATAAATCCCAGGTCTAAAATGCCTTGGGAGTAGTTTGAACTGGATTCTGCAGAAGACAAATAGCTTATTCCTGACACAGACAAATAAATAACTCTGGGGTGATCTATTTTTGCCCTGGCTTGACACAGCGATGCAGCTGACGTGGCATTGCATTGATCCAGGAGGGATCTGTTAGAAGGTGACATGTTTCCCGAGGAGCAATCCAGTCAGATTCCCTGACTTACTCTTGCTATCACATGCCTGAAGATACGTCCAGCAAAAGTAACAAAATCTTAGAGGAGAAGATAAGAAGGAAAGAGCTGGGGATGAATTACTCATCTCGTTGAGTGCTGCTGGGGGTGGGGGGCGAGTGAGAGAGAGAGGGAAAGAGAGAGGGGAGAGAGAGAGAAGGAAAGAGGAGAGAAGGAAAGAGAGAAGGAAAGAGGAGAGAAGACAAGGAGAGAAAGGAGGGCTGAAGCATAAAGTGGGGAGGAGGTTGTCTAGGGAGGAGAGTCCAGCCTTTCTTTCTTCCTTCCCTCCCTCCTTCTTTCCTCTTTACTTCCCTCCCTTTCTCTCTCCCTCCCTCAATTCTGTCCCTCCTCCCTCTCTTCCTTCTCTTTTTCTCCTTTCTTTCTTCCTTGTCTTCTTTCCTCCCTCTTTCTATCCTTCTCTTCCACCTCCTCCCTCTTTTCCTTCCTTCTCCCTCCCTCTCTCCCTCCCTCCCCTCCCCCTCCTTCCTTCCCTTCCTCCCTTCCTTCTTTTTCATCCTTCCTTCTTTCCTTCCCTCCCTCCCTCCCTCCCTCCCTCCCTTTCTTCCCTCCTTCCCTTCCTTCCTTCCTTCCTTCCTTCCTTCCTTCCTTCCTTCCTTCCTTCCTTCCTTCCTTCCTTCCTTCCTTCCTTCCTTCCTTCCTTCCTTCCTTCCTTCCTTCCTCCCTCCCCCCACTCCTGATACTTTCATGGCAAAAGCAGGTATCTTACAAAAGTGATGTCTTGTGTTAGCTCCTTCCATGCACCAAATCCCATTTAGCCCTGCTAGTGGGGGACCCCTGGTGCCATCACAGAGCCGTGATCTCTGCTACCAGGAGTCTTCAAGCCTCAGGTCAAAGTGAGCAAATGCCTCTGCCAGGCTTGAGCCCCAATGAGCAGGAAAAATTCCAGAGTGCCTCCAGATGTGACCCAAAACTAAAATCAAATAAATAGATAAAAGAAAAGAGAAACAAATAAAAGAAAAAAAAAGAAAGGCATTTCTCTGCAACAAATGCAAAGAAAGCATTTCATCCAACCCCCATCCATGATAAAATAAAAAAAAAAAACTCAGGGTCGGAGTGATAGTACAGCAGTAAAGACGTTTGCCTTGCACGCGGCCAATCCAGGACCGACTCTGGTTCGATTCCCAGCATCCCATATGGTCCCCCGAGCCTGCCAGGGGTGATTTCTGAGCACAGAGACAGGAGTAACCCTTGAGCACTGCTGGATAGGACCCAAAAAACAAAGAAAGAAAAAATACAAAAACTCTCAACAAGATGGGAATTGAAGGTACTTTCCTCAATATAGTCAAAGCGATTTAACACAAGCCCTATGGCAAACATTATTCTCAATGAAGAAAAACGAAAAGCCTTTCAACTCTGGGCTGTTTCAGCAGAGGGAATCAGGAGAGAAAAGTATCCTGCCTGAGTTCTGGGGAGACGGAGCAAAGAGATGGATCGTGTCTGTCACCAGGGATGCGATCTCACCCTTCTGGAGCAAGAAGGATCCAGAACAGAGAGACGCAAAGACACAAATGTAGGTGGAACATGTGGATAGCTATGAAGGCAGCTAGGAAAGGGGTTCTTCATGCCAACACACGGACACTGTCCTAGAGAAACTTAGGGTCCAAATGTCCGAACCTGCGTGTACGTATTGGATGACGAGTCAGTCACGTAGGACCAGCTTGGAGAGGTCTTCGGAACTGGGGAAGGAGGCAACTTTGGGGGTGAGAGTATGAGGTCAATTATGAGGAGTGTGCAGAGAGCCTGTGAAAATGTGGGGAGTCAGGTACACTTAGGAGAGCAACAGGAAGAGGTGCAGATGTGGGGGATCTCCTGAGGAGCAGAGTGGACAGTCTGGGGGCAGGGCTTGGCAGGGGTTCCCGAGAGTTTGCTGGCTCCAGGTGGGGGAAACATGAGCTGGGCCCCGGTGGGGTGGGAGGTGCGGCCTGCCCTGCTGGCCATCTGTTGAAGCAGGGTCATGGAGGTGCCAGCTGGCTTGCTGGGGGTGCAGATAGCATCTGGGAAGCAGAGAGAACTCCTGGGGGAAGCGCCCGGCAGGGCCTGCCATGACTTATTCAGCAAGGCGGACACCTGCAGCCCAGAGCTGGCCCATGCTCGGCTCCTGCCTGGGATTTGCTCTACTGCACACGTCTGTCACTGGGGACCAGGGTATGGGGTGGGGTAGTGGGGGGCAGTCGATAGAAATCTGTCTGGGCAAGCAGCACTAGAGAGTTGTGTCAGCCACTGGTGGTGAACACAGCCTGCTGCAAGGGGGTTCATGCTGCAAAGGTGGAGTTCATACTGCAATGGTGGGGTTCATTTTGCAAAGGGGTTCATGCTGCAGAGGGGTGACTATTGCAAAGGGGTGCCTTCTGCAGGGGGTGCTTCGTCCATGCAGGGCACCATACCAGCATGTTTCCCTCGAGCACCCCTTCCAGATTCACCAATGAGTAACACCGTGGCATGAGCCCCTGAAATGACCCCGGACAGATTTGCAGTGCTCTCCTGCCATCTGTGCACATTCTGGCCTCGCGTGTGGGCACAAATGAGTGCGCCAGAGACTTGCCAACCCACCCAGCTGTGCCTCTAGCGGGCACTCACTCAGCTCCCCTTCGCTGTCCCCAGAGAAGGGCCAATCTTTGCATTGCCAAGCTGTGCTTGCACAGAACCCACACTCCAGTTTCATTTTCTGGGGGTCACCCCAATCCTGAAAGCAGAGAGGATGGGAACCAACACCAGCTCGCTCAGGATGGACTAGTCATATGTCCTTCACCCTGTTGGACAGGATAAGACATGGACTTCAGGGTCAGCTCTTAGAGATGGGTCACAGACCTCTCCAGAACCTGCTGGCTTTTTTTTTTTTAGTAGCAGGGAAGGGTCATGAGGATAGGTTTGGGTCCCACCCAGGAACACTCAGGGGCAACTCCTGCCTTTGTGCTCAGGGATGATTCTAGGCAGTGCTTAGAGGACCCTATGGAATGCTGGGGTTCAGGCCCATGCAAAGCAAGTGACTTACTACCCCCTCAGGACTGTGCTTCCGTCCCCACTAGCAGCTTTTAAATTTGGGGGCGAGGAGCATAGACTTGGGAAGGAGATGGAAGGGGAGAGGGCAGAGTGGCTCAAGATCAGGGTGCATCTGGCCACCAGCCTACTTGGGCTCCCACCCCAATCCCTGTGGCTCATTAGCTTCCTTAATTAGGAACTAACAGTGGCTCTCTCGTTGGGGGAGAGCCTGGAACCCCGCTCCAGATGGCCCTACAGCAAGCTTCATCTGGTCTTTATGTAAGACTCACCCCGCTTCCCTCGACTGCCTTCCAGGCAGACGTTTAAACACTTGTTTTGTGTTTATGATACAGAGAGGAAAATTAAAAGGCCCCCAGGAGAAAGTAAGGAAGAGACCAAAAAAAAAAAAATCAGAGAGAAAGAGAATAGTCCCAAAGAGATTCTGGGGATTTATTGGGCAAGAAGGAGAGAGAAATTGGATCAGAGGTTGGTTTCAAGATGACGGGGAGCAGGTGGTTTGTCTGGGCTGGGGCAGAGGGAACCAGTATTCCATCAGTCTGCTGGGAGGCGGGTGGGTCTCTGGGCACCCAGCAAGCAGATGCCAGGCCAGGCCTGTGCACTAGACTTGGTGTCCCCAGACTTTTCCATCCATACGCCTGTTTCACACCCAGGCTCTAGGAGGCTCAGGAACATGTTGGATCATATGAGAAAGGACCACCCTTCCCCACATGATTGGACCAATCCTATACCCAGCCTCTCTGTTCCACACATCATTGTCATGCTTCTACACTGAATGTCTTCCCATAGAAGACTGCAGTTACTTTGTGTTATGCCAAAGTTATTCCTTGCTTTTTTTCTTCTTTATTTTATTTTTGTTTTTATTTTTGGGCCATACCCAGAGATGCTCAGGGGATACTCCTGGCTCTGGACTGAGAAATCACTCCTGACATGCCTGGGGGACAATATAGATGCCGAGGATAAAGCACTGGCCGGCTGCGTGCAAGGCAAACACCTTACCGCTGTGCTATCCCTCCAGTCCTTCCTTTCTTTTTAAAAATATTTTCCTCTGGAAGCCATAGTCATACTCCACAGTCCCTGCCATGTATGCTCATTGGCCAGTTCCAGACTCACTCTATTCTTGAATGAGATGTAAGCCAAGCTGTGAAAAGTCATGGGTATACCACCTTGAAGCTGAAAATCAGGACATTCTTGGAAGGAGGGACTGGCCAAGTCCTTGCCCTACTGAAGCCTCAGCAGTTGCATCCCCAACTCACATCACACCCCACACAAGTGGCCTGATTTCACTGCTTTACCACTGATCTCTGCAGAGATGCCTAAAGGACCAACATTTCTTTTCTTTTCTTTTTTTTTTTTTTTTTTTTGGTTTTTGGGCCACACCCGGTAACGCTCAGGGGTTACTCCTGGCTATGTGCTCAAAAGTTGCTCCTGGCTTGGGGGACCATATGGGACACCGGGGGATCGAACCGCGGTCCGTCCAAGGCTAGCGCAGGCAAGGCAGGCACCTTACCTTTAGCGCCACCGCCCGGCCCCCAAGGACCAACATTTCAAGTATGCTAGCATTTGAGCTGAATCTCCAGAGTCTTATAAGAGTGACTACAGGTAGCCTCCTCCTGTCTTCTCCTACTTCCGGAAGCTCTTGCAGCTGTAACCATGTTCAATGCTCGCCCCCATATCAGCCATGGAACTTGGAATTCCTGAACTGTGTGGCCACATAGCCAGCCATGTGACACTTCCAAAAATTTCAATACTGACACCCCAGTGGAAACACACCAAATTAGATGTCAAAGTAGCATAGAAGCCACATAGAAGTTAACAGACAAAACCAATAACAGAAAGATCAACTAGCAATAAATAGCTTAGTAAACTTTCAGACAATGATTTAATGGTCCCACTCTAAGAGATAATTTAACAAATTTTCTTTTGCTGTCAGTTATTTTCCTGATAATCCCATCACTATTTAGTTGTAAACAAGTAATATAAAATAAATTATTTCATGCCTGTCAAAGGCGCAGGCTTGGGAATTGGGTGGGAATCTGGGGACCAATGGTGGAGGAAATTTTACACTGGTGTGAGACTGGTGTTGGAAGATTGAATAGTAGAAACACAATATTATGAGCAACTCTATTAACCATGGTGTTTAAATAAAGTAATATTTTTGTCCTTTTTTTTTTTTTTAGTGGGAAATGTTTTCCCTTTCATTCTTCTTTTGTGGTTGTTTTTATGAAGATGCTCCACACTTTTCTGTGATGCTCAGGTACACATGCATGGCTGTAGTGCTCACACAATTGGCAGTAATGTCCCAGAGGTCTCATGCATATTCGTACAATATGATTTATGGTTTTTTTTTTTTTGGTTTTTGGGCCACACCCGTTTGACGCTCAGGGGTTACTCCTGGCTATGCGCTCAGAAATCGCCCCTGGCTTGGGGGGACCATATGGGACACCGGGGGATCGAACCTCGGTTCGTCCTATTCTAGCGCTTGCAAGGCAGACACCTTACCTCTAGCGCCACCTTCCCGGCCCCAATGATTTATGTTTGTTTTTGCAGAACCCAAGTCCTCACATGCAAGACAAAGCTCTACCTCAGAGTGACATTCCTGGCCAGAGCTTGTGTTGGGTATACTGAATACCACTGGGATCACTGTTTGCATGAGGAGAAATGCCAGCATCAAACTTGGGGCTTCCTGTCTGGGGCGTTCCCCTTTTTGCCCCATGTTTCAGTCCTTCCCCATAGGGAGGATGCTCTTTTTAGGTATCATATGAGAGCAAGCAAGATGGGTGGTGTTAGCAAAAGAATGCATCTTGTAGCTTCTTTTCTTAAATTTTTGTTTTGTTTTGTTCTGGGGCCACACCCGGTGACGCTCAGTCTAAATATCCTCGCAGGTGCGTCTGGGCAAAGGGAGCGTTACAAGACAGAACAAAGCAAGCAAATCTCTTCCCATTGATTTCTTTTCCATAACAATCATCCCCAAGGCAGTTTCACAATTTTCTCAGGCTTCGGCAGCAGACAGTGCGGCCTCCACCTCCTCCAGCTTGTCTGGATGTGCAGGCAGCTGTGTGGGGCTGGAGGCTGGTCCCTTCTAGCAGGGCACAAATGGGGGACAGCTTTTCTCCCACGTGGCCCTCCTCATCACCTGATTTCTTCACCCTGTTTCATAGCTTGGGTTTCCTTCCTGATCCAGAGAGAGTGAAAGTGGAAACATTGGGCTTCCTGACACTTTGATTGGCCAGAGTGAGTCACTCTGGGCTGGGGTGGATGGTGCAGAGTTGAAGGAATACTGGGGGCCGCCATCTTTACCTTCCTACCAGAAGTGGCTTAGGGGTCACGAACCAGGAAGGAAAAGAAGATGCCAGAGGTCCACAATAAGCAGAATTGTTTGCACTCTTCAGAGAAACACTGAGAGACCTGGCGCTGGGTTCTGTGTGAATGGAATGGCCCTGTCTTGCTTTCTTTCCCTGCTCTCTTCTTCTTCTTCTTCTTCAAACAAGCCCACGCGCTGAAGACCACTAAAAGGAAAGCAAAATACACCAAGGCCACAGTCATTAGCATCCCGGGAACATTGGCTGCTATTTCTGGCAGACCTGAGGTGGTTGGCAAACCTCTCCCGGCCGCTTCCCCCAGCTCAGCACGCTGAGGTAATGAGTCCGCTGTATTATGTGGCATTAGCAGGAGTGCAGGGTGCCCATCGAGAGAGGAAATCGACTCCCCAACCTCCAGCTGCACCTGGGGCTTGGGGTTCAGCTCTGGGCTTGCGCGGAAGGCAGCCTCCATTGATTGAGAACCTTCTGTATGTCATGCATGGTTCGCATCATGCTGGGTGGTTGGTGCTGGTGGGGGTCTATGCTTTCTCTGGCATGACCTTTTGGTCTTTTTTTTCTTCCCTCTTTTCAGCTGGTGTGACTGTAGTTTGCTTCTTCCACTGGATCACTCTGTTGTACTTCGCACCCTGTCTCTTAGTCTGTTTTCTTTCCTAAATCTTTCCTTCCTCCCTCCCTCCCTCCCTCCCTCCCTCCCTCCCTCCCTCCCTCCCTCCCTCCCTCCCTCCCTCCCTCCCTCCTCCCTCCCTCCCTCCTCCCTCCCTCCCTCCCTCCCTCCCTCCCTCCCTCCTCCTCCCTCCCTCCTCCCTCCCTCCCTCCTTCCTTCCTTCCTCCCTTCCTTCCTTCCTTCCTTCCTTCCTTCCTTCCTTCCTTCCTTCCTTCCTCCCTCCCTCCCTTCCTTCCTCCCTTCCTTTCTTCCTCCCTTCCTTCCTTCCTCCCTTCCTTCCTTCCTCCCTTCCTTCCTTCCTTCCTTCCTTCCTTCCTTCCTTCCTTCCTTCCTTCCTTCCTTCCTTCCTTCCTTCCTTCCTTCCTTCCTTCCTTCCTTCCTTCCTTCCTCACTTGTGTGGAGAAGACTTACTCTTGGCTTTGCACTCTGGGATAACTATTGGCAGTGCTCAGTGAACCATGCATACAGTGCCAGGGATCAGACTTGGATTAACCACATGCTGACCAAGTGCCTTAACTTCTGTACTGCCTCTCTAGTCTGAGAATGTTGCTTTTTGTGGCTCACCCCCAAGACAACCTTCAAACCTCAGCCTTTCTGCCTGATTACAAACTCTTAGGTCTCTATTCTCCGAGTATTTGTTGATGGGCTGAATGGTGGAATGGATGAGTCCTCTCAAGGTCCTGTTGAACAGATGAGGCTATTGAGGTTCAGAGGGAACTCACTGCTAAAAGGAAGAGTCAGGATTTATATCCAAGATTGTGGCCAAATATGTGCCCTTTTCATGGCACATGGAAGCTTTGGTTTAACATAGGTGAGTTTAAGTCCTCTTAGATTCTGTAGGATTCTTATTTGTGAACAGGAAGCTCAAGTGGGCTCAAGGAAGCTCAGAGCTTTACCTTTCTGAACTGCAGTGTCCTTGTCTGGAAAACAGAGACAATAAGACATTCTGTATGGAGTTATTGAGAAAGTTCGATGAGTTAATTGTGGAGACTTCTGAGAATAGGACCTCTGCCTTCCCAACCTGAGCCTGGCACCATGCTAAATATTAGAATAGATTGTCTCCTGATCTTTCATAGATCTCCTGGCTTAGCTTCTCTTCCATATGTTTCATTCTATAAGCTTCCTGGGGCTGTGTGAGGATCAGGAACCTGTGAAATGCCATCCAAAGGGTAAGACTAAATAAAGGAAGCTGTGTTGTTCTGTGTGACCATTTTGACCAGACCAGGTCCAGGCCAAGAGGATAAATACAGTGAGAGAAGCGAAAGTCCCATCAGCTTAAAGATGATGGCCATGATTACAATGATGCTCTCAGTGGTGGTGAAGATGATGATAATGACAGAGTGGAAGAGGATGTGGATGATGATGATAAATGGTGAAAAATGATGATGGTGGTGGGAGTGATGGAGATGATGCCTTAGATGCTAAAGGACATGGTAAATGATGTTGGAGACTGTGATGATGTCGGATGGGTGATGGATGTACTCATTAATGGGGGGTGGATGGATGGATGGATGGATGGATGGGTGGGTGGGTGGGTGGGTGGGTGGGTGGATGGATGAATGGCTGGATGTACAGATGGATGAATGGATAGGTGGATGGATGGATGAATGGGTGAAGGATGGATGGATGAAGGGGTGGTTGAATGGATGAATAGATGAATAAATAATGGGTTAAGAGTGAATGAGTGGATAGATGGATGATGGACAGATGGATGGGAGGAGCTATCACTACATGTTCAGGCCAAGTTTTATTAAGACAATAGAATATTATGAAAGATAAAAGCACTATTGTTCAAAGAAACTGATATATCTCAGTCTATGCTCTCTCTCTCTCTCTCTCTCTCTCTCTCTCTCTCTCAAACTGGTTAATGACTTTGGGCAAATCACGAAGCATCTCTGAGCTTCAGTTGAGTGAAATGGTGACAAATCTACTGCTGGCTCACCTCCCAGGGAGTAATCCTGCTATTCCCAGACATACAAGCAATGGTGCTGCTCTCTAAGAGCAATTTCTACCCACCAACAGCCAGCACTGCCAAGGCCAGCCTAGTTCTAACAAGCTGTCTCTTCCTTCCTGGATGTTCTGAGGCAATTAGTCCCTGTAAGCCTCAGTTTCTCCATCTAAATTAGGCTAATAATACCACTCCCACATTGATTTCTTATCTCACTAAAATGAGTTTTTGTATTTTAAGGGACCATTCCATGATCACAAGGCATAATGGTGGCTTGTAGGATCCTTAAAAAACTGTCCCATTGTGCTTTCTTTAAGGAATAAGTCAGGTCATGAGGGATGGCCTGTACAGTTGTTCTAGTTGCTTACTGTGCAAGGATCCTTGCAAAGGAAATTCATCTTGTACTTTCCCTCTGTCCAGAGCCAAAAATCTTAGAGAGGGGAGGCCTCTACCTGGACGAGGTACCTTTTGCAAATTTGCATGAGGACTGCATTCGGACAAGAAGGAAGTTGGGCCACCAGTAATGGAGTTCATGCAGTGTGGCAGCAGACTGGGGCTCCTTTGGGCTCTGATGCAACATTTGACTGCCAAGAAGAGAAAATGGACCATGACTCATCCATCCATCGACTCATCAGTGTTGTCTGAACAAGTGTTAGGTAGGTGATGAGTGACATGTTGATAGAGAGGACACCACAGAGAGACCATTCGTGGGGCCTCGGGCTTCTCAGATCCATGGGGACACCAACTCTGGGCCTCAGAAACTGAGCCAGCAAGTCCCAAGTGTGAGGTCTTTTACCTCATGTGAACTTTGGATCTGGGCTTTGGGAAACGACTTGCGAGTTCTGATATGGGGTGGGGGTGGGGAACAATGATCATCCTCCTGAGTGTGACGACCTCGCTTTGGACAATCAGTGCTTCTGGCAGAAAAGCTCCTTGGGGCTTCGTGGATGTGTGTGTGTTGGGGGAGGGCAGAGCTACTTTTTAATCCCAGAAAGAAAACCTACCATCTTTCTGGAAGGCTGGCCAGTGGAACTCCAGGGCAGAGGTGTAGATAGTGCAGATACCTGAACCCACTCAGGAAGTTCCAAACGAATCTTTTTTGGCCAGAGTATAAGAGCTGGGAAGTGAGGATCAGAGAGGTGAAGTTGTGTCTTTGAGGACCACACAGCAAACAAACCTCTGGTCTAGGTGAAATTAGAATACAGGCTCCTCCAGGGGCTGGAGAGATAGCCTGGAGGTAAGGCATCTACTTTCCATGCAGAAGGATGGTGGTTCGAATCCCGGTATCCCATATGGTCCCTCGTGCCTGCCAGGGGCGATTTCTGAGTGTGGAGCCAGGAGTAACCCCTGAGCACAGGCGGGTGTGACCCAAAAACCAAAAACCAAAAAAAAAAAAAAAAAAAGGAAAAAAGAATACGGGCTCCTGAGTAAAGTTGGTGTTGGCTGGGATGGTGAGTCTGGGGTTGTGTGTGTCTCTACAGGCAGCAGGTGGCAGAAATGGTGGGAGGAGATGGGGAGAGGATGTAGTTGACCACTCGTTAAGAGAGAACCCTTTGTTCAGGTCACTTGACCTCCTGGGATTTTGGTGCAATTCTGCACATCTGGATGAAATTTTCTTCTGGCTTCTTCCTCTTGATGCCCAGCCTTGGCTTCTTGTTCAGTTGGGTTCATACAGCTGATGGCCTCCTGGCTGACTCAGAGACCAGGACTGAGCCGAGCAAGCATAGAGAGCTGGTTAGATGTGCTGGAGCCCCAGCTGGTGCATTTGTCGGAAAGGACAGAGAGCTGGGCTCTGGGCCTTCCCAGTCTTAAGCAGGGCTAGACTTGGTCCTGGCATTAACTTTCTCTGCAGGAAGGCTGGGTGCCACCATTCAGAAGGTTTTGCCAACTCTGATCTGGGCTTCAAATGTCTCCTACAGTAGAATTATGAGAAGGGGCTGGGAAGGCCTAGATGGCTCAACCCCAGAATTTCAGATGTGAGGAAGCAGAGCACAGAGAGGAGTTTGGCATGGACTTTTGGACTCAGATTTAATACAAAGTCCCAGTTGCAGCTGATGGTCTGGGAGCAGCACTGAGTGAAGACCTCTGGCTCAGCCTTCTTGGCTACTGTTTTAAATCCTTTTAGTTTGGGGCCCGTGTGATAGTACAATGGATAGAGTGTTTGCCTTGCACATGGCCAGTCCAGGTACGATCCCAGCATCCCGTATGGTTTCCTGAACCTGCCAGGAGTGATTCCTGAGTGCAGAGCCAGGAGTGTCACCTCACCAAATGTGGCTCAAAAACCAAAAAAGAAAAGAACTCACTTTGGCTTTCATAAAGGCAGTGGAAGGGAAAAGCAGAGAGCTGGTCCTTAGTTTGCTACTGGGGCGTTGGGGGATAGATCAGGGGAGGAACACTATGATAGAGGGACATGGTCACTCTGGGCCAGGACTGGGCATTGAACTTGACATACTTAACTTACCATGTCAGTAAGACTCTATGGTAAACCACAGCACCTAAGAGGGAAGCCAAAGAAAGAGGAAAATAAATTAAAAAAACAAAACAAAACAAAAACAAGGGCCAGAGTGATAGCACAATGGGTAGGACTTGCAAGCAGCAGATTCGGGTTTGATTCCTGGTATCCTATATGTCCCCCTAGTCGGCCAAGAATAATTTCAGAGCATAGAGCCAGGAGTAACCCTTGAGCGCTGCTGCCTGTGACTTCCCCACAAAGAAGAATCACGTTTGGTGTAGACGTAAGCCAGAGGGTTAAGGGGTGTGAATGAAACCAGTGATACTGATGGAAGGAAGTGGACATTGGTGTGGGTGTTGGGACACCGTATGTCTAAAACTCAGTCATGAGCAACTTGGTAATTCTGTCATTCATGACAATGCAATTAAAAATATTTTTCAGAGCTTATGTTGACTCTGGGACTGAAGCATGGGTAACTTGTTTGGTCTCTCTCCTTCCTTCCTTCCTTCCTTCCTTCCTTCCTTCCTTCCTTCCTTCCTTCCTTCCTTCCTTCCTTCCTTCCTTCCTTCCTTCCTTCCTTCCTTCCTTCCTTCCTTCCTTCCTTCCTTCCCTTTCTTTAATTTGGTCTCTCTCCTTCCTTCCTTCCTTCCTTCCTTCCTTCCTTCCTTCCTTCCTTCCTTCCTTCCTTCCTTCCTTCCTTCCTTCCTTCCTTCCTTCCTTCCTTCCTTCCTTCTTTCCTTCCTTCCTTCCTTCCTTCCCTTTCTTTAATTTCTTTCTTCAGTCTTTGGGCCACACCCACACTCCTGGCAGGCTCAGAGGAACATATGGGATGCTGAGGATTGAACCTGGCTTCGCTGTGTGCAAAGGCAAATGCCCTTCACAGTGTGCTATTGCTCTGGTCCCCTTGATTGGTCTCTTTAAGGGGGACCCTGGGCTTTGTGATCACTCAGACCCTCTACCCCACCCCCTCCACAGTGACTGACCAACTCTATCAGGGAAGGGTCCAGAACATTGATGGACAAAAAAACTGAGTTTTCCCTTTTGGGGGGAAATTTCTAATTCAGGTGCCAGTTTTCAGTGACGACCTGGCTTGGAGCCATCTCCCTGGGCCTCAGTTTCCCTCCCCTGCACATGGCTGTCAGGAGGACCCGAAGAGCCCTGTTCCTCACCACGCCTGGCCCCCGCCTGCCCCGTCTCCAAGGAGAGAGCATGTGCGTTTCTCCAGCTCGGAGGCTGTTCTGTGAAGCACAACTCAATAAGCATTTATTAAAAACACCGCGCCACAGGCTGTCCTTAATAAAGCAGGAACACGCGGCTGAATCAGTCTCGGTCGCTGCTCTGAGCAGCTCACGTGCTGATGGAATGGATGAGGGATGTGTCCAAACGTGAGGCAGGAGGCCACGGGCCACCGAGGACACCCCAGCGACATGGAGGGGCGGAGGTGCTCTATGGAATATGAATACTTCAACAACCCGGGGGGAACTTTCAGATTTTATCCATGTCACAAGTAAAGAAACTGACTTTATTTTTTTTTAGGCTACACCCAGTGGCTCTCAGGTTACTGCTAGCAGACCTGGGGGTCCATGTAGGATGCTGGGGATCGAATCTGGGTTGGCTGCGTACCAGGCAAACACCCTACCCCAGGGGTCTCAAACTCAATTTACCTGGGGGCCACAGGAGGCAAAGTCAGGGTGATCCTTCAGTACAAAGTCAGTAGTAAGCCTTGAACATTGGGGGGTGTGACCCAAACAACTGAAACAAAACAAAACAAAAAAAGATTCCTCTAGGGCAGGGCCACAAAATGCTGTACGGAGGGCCGCTAACGGCCCTCGGGCTGCGAGTTTGAGACCCCTGCCCTACCCCCTTTGCTATCGCTCTGGCACTCAGAAACCTACTTGTCTTTCCTTCCTTTTCTTTATTTGGCCACACCCAGTGGTCCTCAGGGATCACTTCTGATGGGCCTTGGGGCAGCCAGCAAGCATATATGGTGCTGGGAATCCAACCAGTCAGCAAGGCAGGTGTACTACCCACTGTACTATCTCTCTGGCCCCAGAAACTGAGTCTTCCCAGCAGTACCAGAGGAGCTGCAATTTCATTATAGAAGGGCTGGGGAGCTGGGGTGGGCAGGATGGGAAGAGGTATGTGTCCTTGGGGGACAGACTTGCCATGATCTGGGCTCACTTAAAGAGAGGATTGGGTATTCCCACTGAGGCCTCTGAATGGGGGTTAGAAGTGGCCAGAGTTGGGGATGGAGCATGAGCCAATCAGCACATGAGCCAATGAATGTTCTAGAGTAGGGAAGGCAATTCAAGAAAAGATGGAGGGGCCGAAGAGATAGCATGGAGGTAAGGCGTTTGCCTTTCATGCAGAAGGTCGATGATTCGAATCCCGGCATCCCATATGGTTGCCTGAGCCTACCAGGAGCAATTTCTGAGCGTGGAGCCAGGAGTAACCCCTGAGCGCTGCTGGGTGTGACCCAAAAAACAAAAACAAAAACAAAAACAAAAAAAAAAAGAAAAGATGGAAACAGGGCTGGGCTGGAATGATAGTACAGAGGGTTGGGTGTTTGCCTTGCACGCAGCTGAGCCAGGTTCGAGCCCAGGCAATCCATATGGTCCCCTGAGCCTGCCAGCAATGATTCCTGTGTTTAAAACCAGGAGTAACCCCTGAGTACAGCTGGATGTGCCCCCGCCCCAAATAAAAACCCAAATTAAATTAAAGATTGAAACAGGTTTGGGTCACGAGCCAGAGGGAGCTCAGTCAGGAAGAAAATTCCCAAATGGTGGGGTAAGGACACTTTGAGGGATGCTGGTACCAGTGAAGCCTCTTCAGGTCTCAGTCCTTGGTATGCTCCATTCAGCTCTGGGTGTGAGAGAGGAGAGAGAGTGTCAGGTGTGTTTCCCAGGCCCTGAAGCTCCAGGTAAATACCTCTCCTCTGAAGATGGGGACATGGACTATGACAGTGATGGGGCAGTGCGGGGGACACTTGGCAGAAGCATTAGGTTGTGGCTTCCTGAAGCCATTTCCCACAACCATTGTTTCCAGTTTCTCTCCCTATAGAGGCAGGTGCCTCTATGACAGACCTCATCTTCCTCCTCCTCCTCCTTTTTCTTCTTTTTCTTCTTCCTTCTCTTCCTTTTCTCCTCTTCTTCCTCTTCCTCCTCTCCTTCCTCTTCCTCCTCCTCTTCTTATTCTTCTACTTCCTTTCTTCTTCCTCCTCTTCCTTTTCTCTCTTCCCTTTTTCTTTTTAGGCACTGTGTTTTGAAATATTATTACTACTAAAGGGGTATCATGCATATCACTTTACCTCCTTTCAGCATCTAGTTATTTTTTTTAATAATTCTTTATTGTATCATATGAGCGACACAGTTCCAAATTTGATCATGATTCAGTTTCCTCCATTCAATGTCCAACACCCATCACTTCACCAGTGCTCATTTCCTGACATCAACACCTGTTTTCCCTTTTCCCTTCTATCCCCCTCACCTGCCTCTATGATAGACATCCCACCCCCCCCCATCTTTTTTTCCCTTTGACACAGTGGTTTGCAATATTGTTACTGAAGAGGTTTCATGCAAAAACACTTGTCCTCCCTTCAGCACCTAGTTTTTATCCAGAGGGATCATTTCCAACTCTCATTGCCATAGTGGTTTCTTCTCTGCCCTAACTGCTCTTCCTGCTCTTTGGGGCCAAGCTTCCTACCCAGACTTGTCCTCCTGATCCTAGTCTTTCTTGCAGAATCCCAGTTCTGCAGGTGAAGCATACATGCTCTTTACTTCCGATGCCAAGTGCACGGCCCGCTCAAAGCTCAGGGCATGTGTGCATGAAGGCCAAACACTAACTGCCTGGGCAGAAGCCAATTCCTAGAAGCCACGTCAGTCTGAAGGCAGAGCGATCCCAGGGCTCAGCGTTTCCAGGGCTGTGACCTTGGTGACATTCCTGAGTCACACCGAAGCCTCCTCTCTACTTCCACGCCCCAGTTTCTGATGAGGGCCTTCGAGAAAATCAAGTCGAGGCAGTTCTTACATGCTTTACCAGGCTCCCTGCCTATCTCACAGGTGCTGACTGCCTTCCCCATGCCAAGCACAAGCAAACAAGCCACTTTCTCAAATCCAGCTTGAAGCCACTTTAGTCTGTGGGTCTCTGAGATGCAGCATTTCTCTCAGCTTTTTGGGTTTTGGGTCACACCGAGTAATGTTCAGGGCTTATTCATGACTCTGCAGTCAGATAGGGCTCTAGAATCATTTGGGATGCCAAGGCTGGAACCCGGGCCAGCTACGTGCAAGGAAAATACTCTCCTGACTATATTATCTCTCAGGCCCCTTGTATTCATATCAACCTCTCTGCGGCAGACCAGACCAACTCTCTGGTTGGCAACAGGGCAGGACTCTAATAGCAATTCCTTGCTCAGTAGAGTGGGACTCTCCTAGAGGTACAACCAACACTAACAGGAGGTGGGAGGTTTGCGGGTGGGAGCTAATGGGAGAAGAATTGCAGGCACCCCCTCCAACACAATCCTGGAATGAGATGCACAAATTCCTGCTGGCACAAATATGTCTGGCTAGACAACAGCCCTTAGAGTCTCTGCTTCTTACGGTGAAAACACCCGCCCCCTCTTTCAGTTCTCTTTGAAGCTTTCAGTAACCAGAAGGAGGAAAGTTCAGCCTTAACAACCCCCAACCTCCCGCCCAATTTCATTTCATTCTCAGGAGGCCTGGAAGGTCAAGTTTACAGCCTGAGATGATGTTTGCCTCCATTATATTTTGTTGTTTTTATTTTTTTATCTTCTATTTGTGGCAAGGGATGCTGGTTTCCCACTCAAGACAGTGATAAAACGATTGCCTTAAAAAAAAAAACACAGTATCGAGGGTGGAATGATAGTACAGCAGGAAGGGTGCTTAATTTGCAAGTAGCAGACCTGGGTATGACTCCCGGCATCCCATGTGGTCGACCCTGAGCTTGCCAGAAGTGATTCCTGAGAGCAGAGCCAGAAATAACCCCTGCCTTGAGTAGAGCCCTGCTGGGTGTGGCCCAAAAACTAATTAATAATAATAACAATAATAATAAATAATAATAATTATAAATAACAGAACAAAAACGTTTTTAATGATGGGAAACAAGATGGGTCTTGTGGGCCCGGAGAGATAGCACAGCGGCGTTTGCCTTGCAAGCAGCCGATCCAGGACCAAAGGTGGTTGGTTCGAATCCCAGTGTCCCATATGGTCCCCCGTGCCTGCCAGGAGCTATTTCTGAGCAGACAGCCAGGAGTAACCCCTGAGCACCCCCGGGTGTGGCCCAAATACCAAAACAAAACAAAAAAAAAAGATGGGTCTTGAATTGAAAGACAATGCAGAACCGTGGTTGAGGACCAAAGAGATAGGACAGAGAGAGTAGAACTCTTGCCTTACACAAGGCTGACCCACCCAGGCTCAATCTTCCGGGCATCCCCATTGGATCCCTGAGCCCCACCAGGAATGACCCCTGAGCGCAGGGCCAGGAGTTAACCCTGGAGTGACCATAAACCCTCAAATGATCGACGTCGGCTTTAGTCCAAGACTTTCCACGGGTGACAAGGACGAGGATGCAAAGACCAAAAAATAAAATAAAATAAAATAAAATAAAATAAAATAAAATAAAATAAAATGATGTCCCAGCTGGGCCCCGGGGAAGGGCTCTCTCTGCAAAAATCTCCCTGGGACCACCACGGTGACTCAGCGGCCCCTTTCAGTCTGCACCTGCGGGGCCTATGTGTGTGGTGTGGTGATGGTGTTGGGGGGAGACATTCAGGGAGAGAATGGGCAGATCGGAGCCCCCAGAGCTGCTGGGGGGGATGTAGGGCGCGGGGCTGCAGATCTCTCGGACCCTCGGAGAGTGGGTCACCTGCGGCCGTGGCACCGGGCGTGTGCGATTGTGTGTCTAGACGTCAGCCTCCGAAGCCCCGTGTCAGGCCTTCCGGTCACGGTGCGCGCCCCCCTCCCTGCGCCCCGACCGCGGCATCCGCAGCAGCGCGCGGTCCCCACGCGCCCAGGCACGCGGAGCGCAAGGATGCTGCGCCCTGGGTACCAAAGGGGCGTGGCGTGGGCGGGGAGCGGGCGTGGCCAGCCGCGGGACCCGCCGCCTATTGGCTGAGCGCGGCGGCGGGGGCGGGGCGTCGCGCGAGGGCGGCCGAGCCGGCTCTGGGCCCTGTCCAGGGAGAGAGGGAGGGAGGCAGAGGCGGACTCGGGGCGCGGCGGGGCGCGCAGCTCGGGGACCGCTCGGGGGCTGGAGGAGTGGGGTTGGGGGTCATCGGAGAGACGCTTTGCAGCCGGGATCGAACCCCCGGAGAACTGGACTGCAGCCACTTTTTTCTTAGCCTTCTTTTCTCTGTCGAGATCTCTCCTCGCCCGGCCACGGAGAGGCAAGAGGGGGCGATCACCCGCTGGAAAAAGGAGGAGCCAGGGCCCCTCCGAAAAGTTCGCCACCGCTGCGGGGCTCAGGAGGTGCGTGCAGAGCGCCTAAGGGGGACCCCAGCCAGCCTGCCTCGGACGGACGGAGCTGCGCCCTGGGCGACCCTTGGATGCAGCCCCGCTCCCACTCGCGCGCGCAACCCCGCTGCTGCCTGCAGCTGGCTGGCTAGGCTAGGGTTTTTTTTTGGGGGGGGGGACAGGGATCGTCCCCCTCCAGCGCGAGAACAGCTGCCCAGCTGTTGAGCCGAGGAGGAGGCCGCTAGCTAGCGAGCCGAGGGAGCGGCATTCGCCCCCCAAGATCCCCTTGGAGATCCCCAAGATCTCGCCCCCCGAGGTCCCCTTGGAGAAGTCCCTCTAGGCGGACAAGGTGGGGTCACCTCCAGAGGACACCCCAGGAGTCTTCTAAGGACCCTCTTTAACCCCCCGGAGTCGTCCCTACCTCCTGCCTTTCTCTATTCCCCTCCCAGTCCCGGAGCCCCAAAAGGGGACCCCCGGACCCCACGTCCCCGCGCCTCCGGGCACCTGGCTCAGCCGGAGTCCCCCGGGTCGGGGCAGGGCAGGGCCGGCAGTGGCGAGCCGGCACCCGCCCGGCTCCCGGACCCCAGCGACCCTTCGGAACCCACCGATGGGGCAGAGGCCCCCCGCGTTTGCTCGCCCGGCCGCGCCCTGCCAGGCGCCCCGAGCCGAGCAGAGGAAGATCCGGGCGCAGTGACCCCGGAGGAGCCGCCGCAGACGCTGGAAGAAGGCGCGGCGGCCGCGGGAGAAGCAGGCGGGTGTCAGCAGCGCCCGGCGCCTCCAGGCAGCCCTCCGAGTCGCTCCAGAGGCCTGGCCCGCCATTCACAGGTAGGAGTGAGTTGGGGCGCCAGGGTCTGGTACAAGGAGACGGGATGGAGGGGGGTGTCTGGAGCAGGTGGGAGGATGATAGGGAAGGGTAGCGTCTGTTTGTTCCAGGGTACTGGGACAGAACGAACAGAGTGTTTTGCCAGGTGCTTGGCCCTTTCCTTAACCTAGGAAAGAACGACTTGCTGTGCTTGCTCCGTGTTCCATACCGGGGGCCCAGAGTTAGAAAGGGGAAACTGAGGCTCATGGGGAGGAGATACCACCATCTCCAACACCCTTTTCTGCACCCTGATGGAGCTGGAACAGGGATGGGGTGCGTTGGTGCTTTTTCTCCCCTGCCTTGGGGAACACTTGAGGAATCACTTTTGTGATTTTTCTGTTGAGGCTCGAACCCAAGCCCTCGCACGTGGTGGGCAAATCTTCCAACGGGAAGCTGTGCCACAGGCCCTTACCCACGTCGGTGGAATATTTGGTTCTTGGCACTACCTTAGCGCAGGGAGGTGGAAGAGATCCCTTTGCTAGTGCAGAGTCCCAGCTCATTCGTGCCCAGGTTAGCGTCCTGAGTGAGTTTCGTGGCCCGAAGGTTGTCTTGTCCTCAGCTGGCAGGAGTGGCCCCCTCATGAACCCCACTCCACACCCCTGATGGGCTCTTTCTCTGACCTCTGGTGCCTGCTCCCCCAGTGCTGACAAGTTCAAGAAGGATATTGAAGTCTCATGGGAAGTTGGCCAGGGTGAGAAGAGGCAATTAGCTCAAATACCCATTTCAGTCGGTCTCAGGGAGGTGGGGTCCCCCAGATCTCTGCACACCAGCCCTGCTGCTCCAGGCAGCCCCATGCTCTGTACTGGGGGGGGGGCCTCTGAACTTCAGCTATTCCCTCTGATTGCTGGTGTACCCTTCCCACCATGAGTGGTCCCTGACACTTATCCTGCCTCTCACCTCCTTGGTGGCCAGTGTGGGGGTCTTGTCCTGGTCCAGCCCTCAGGCTTCCCCGGGCTTTGGGCCTGCGTGTAAGGATGGAGCCTATGAACACGAGGTCCCAGAGGTGGCTGTGTGTGTTACACTGATGGAAGAGGTGGGAGGTGTGTGGGAGAGGGAGGAGGCCAGTCTGGGGTGGACTGGTCTCCATGCTCATCTGATCCCTTGTCTTCCTCACACCCTGGCTCTCAGGGGAGAAAGCAGGGGCCATTCCCAGATGCCCTCAATGGGAGCTGGCTGAGCAAGGTCTGGGAGTACATTCTGGCCACCATGCCCCCACTCAGCTGCCTGCAGGGAGAGGGAGAAGAAGTGGAAAGACTGGGGGGCTCATTCTCCTCTGTCAGAGCTGAGACCTAACCAGTCATCCATTGCCCTGACCCTGGCGTGGATCTGTGAGGGTTATAGAGGTGAGAGCCTTTTGGGGCACTGTGGGGTATGATCGTTACCCCCATTTTTTCCTTTTTTTTTTATCCCCATCTTATTATATGGGAGAGGCAGGCAGGAGACTCAGCCATCAACCCTCGCTGTTCCACCTTAGTCCTGGCAGCATAGCCCATGGAAGCCTCTGGAATAAGGCACGATGGTGGCCATGTGTGCAGCCCAGTCCAGTTCCCCTCAGACGGCCCTGGGTGGGGTGGAATCCCCTAAGCAGCTGCTCTATGAGGGCTCAGCCTGAGAGTGGGCTGGAGGAACCATGACCCTGGGGTGGGGAAGGGGGTCCTGGGCAGGAAGTGTGGCTCAAGAACCTCGTCACTGGCAGCCTCAGTCCCATGTGGCGGAGGCCATGTGACACTCAATCTCTACACGCAGAAGGCACAAAATTTCCCTTATCCCTGTTCTTCCTCTTCTGACCCCTGCCTCCTCTCTGTTTCTCCTCTCCTCTTCTCTCTCTGACTTTCTGCCTCCTGCCCCCTCTCTCTGTCTCCCTATCTTCTCTCTGATTCTTGCCTCTTCTCTCTGATTGCCTGTTTTCTCTGACTTCTGTCACAGGTCTCAGTCAGTGATATTGGCTTGTCTGTGCGTAGAACTCAGAGAGGCAGCGCCTGGTGGGGAGAAACCCTGGGCCTCCCTTCTCCATCTGGACGGAAGTGACTTCCCAGGCTCCCTGCCAGAGGGACTCGGGGCTGGGCTTCTTTCTCTCACCCTCGCTGAAGGCCCAGACTAGCCCCCCTCCCAATCCCAAAGGAGACTGAGGAGGGGAGGTCACACCCACCACACAGATTTCCCACTGACCCCCATGGTTAGGCTCAGGGATCCAAGACCCTCCCACCTCTGCCCCTGGGCCAGCTGGGCAGGTGGTGGTGGAAGTCAGGACCCCAAAAGGAGGTTGTGGGTGAATGATAAAATGTTATTTATTGCTACTTTCTGCGTCTGTGGTCCGAGGGTCCTTAGGGGTCCAGAGACTTGCGGCCGAAGAGAATATTGGGCATGTCTGCATGTTTGAAACCTGGTTTCCACTCCAGCCCCAAGAATGAAGAGGTTAATTCAGCATGGGGGCAGGCAGGCATTGGGTTTGTGTGTGTCTATTTTGGGGGGATTCAACCTTGGCTACTTAAACTGCCTCCCTTAAAACGAAAGGGACTGTTGGAGATCTTAGCTCCTTATTTGTGGAGTTGGTGACTTCTGGGGACATGTGGGGAGATGTGACTTGGACCCTCTAGGGTTAATGTAACCGTGAATCAATTGCTAACTTCTGCCGTGCCTCAGTTTCCACAAGTGGAACCTGGGGTCAGCCTACCCACCTCTGGGTGTAGCAAGGGATGGCGTGGACTCCCCCATGCTCAGGACTCATAGAGTGTCAGCATACAGGGGCTGCAAAATAAATGTCAGGTCTTTTTTGTTGATGTTGTTTTGTTTCTGGGTTTTGGTCACACTCAGCGGTGCTCAGAGGTTGCTCCTGGCTCTGTGCTCTGAAATCACTTCTGGTAGACTTGGGGAACCACCTGGCATGCCAGGGATTAAACTCTGGTCGGCAGCATTTAAGGCAAACACCCTCTTCATTGTGTCAGCTCTTATTGTCGCTCTAGACTTTGCGCCAAGCTCGAGTCCTGGGAGCGGTGATTGTCGAGTTGAGCGCCTTGAATATGCTGCAGGTGCTTTTGCCTTGAGTCCATCGAGGTCTTCCTGGAAGCTGGGGCATGGCCTTGACAAATGCAACTAGACAAGGTGCTTTCAAAAGCTGCTTGGATAGCCCCTTTGGGGAAAGGTGTTTGCAGCCGCCACTCTAGTACAGTGCTTGGGCAGGGTGAGCCAGTGCTGAGGACTGAGTGTCTCAAGCCAGTGGCACCTGAGCCAGAAAACTTACATTCAGGAGCATTTTCTCTGCCAGGAGCCAGTGTCCCGGTGGATGTGTAAAAGATGGGCTAGATAGCATAGCAGGGAGGGCGTTTGCCCAGTATGTGGCTAACCTGGGTTCAATCCTCAGCATCCCATAACATTCGCTGAGCCTTCTAGGAGTAATTTCTGAGTGAAGAGCCAGGAGTAAACCATGAGTGCTGCCAGGTGTGACCCCCAAATAAAAACAAAACAAACAAAAAAGTAGGATAGTGTGGGGGTAGGTTTAACCCCTTGTTGATGGTCTCCAAGTCAAAGAATGATTCCCAAAAAGATAAATTGAATCCCATTCTTCCGTCCCCCCTTTTGGGGGATACTTTGATAATAATATCCGACGTGAATAATCAACGAGTGCAAAAGATTAGGGGACCAAAGGTTCAGCAAAGAAAGTCTTTTGTCAGTTGCAGCCAGCTCCAAAAAGCAAACCGAACCAGCAGTCAGTTCTGGCAAAAGAGCTCCCTATGCCTCCCCAACAAGCTTTTTATTTCATTCCTTAATCACCCCCACCTGGAAGATCCAGGTGGGATGACAGGCAAAAACAATATTACAACAATTACTCAACAGGATAGAGGCTGGAATGATAGCACAGCAGTAGGGCTTTTGCCTTGCATGTTGCCGACCCAGAATGGACCCTGTTTCAATCCCTGGCATCCCATATGGTCCCCCGAGCCTGTCAGGAGTGATTTCTGAGCACAGAGCCAGAGTAACCCCTGAGTACCTCTGAGTGTGGCCCAATCCTCCCCCCAAAAAAAGAAGTAGGATAGAGAAGGACAGAGTCTGACCTTGAGATCAAGAGTGAGTTGCTCTGTATGACCGCAGCATCCTTTGTGTTAGTTGCTAGGAAGGAGCCTCCTTCACCGAGACAGACTTCCTAGCTACCTGCGTGCCTTGTACAGTGCCCAACCTGGCACTTTTTTGCAATCCATGGAGAGAGCAGCAGGATTGTTATTTCAGCAGAAGGCTCTGCTTTTGCAGTGTCTCATTGATAGAGCAGACAGGGCTGGGGTGGAGGAGAGAGGGCAGGAGTGTGGCGGGTCAGAGACCCTGAATGTGATGGGACCAGGACTAATTCGAGTTAAGCCACACAGGCAGATTTCAGCCAAGACAAAGCAAATTTTAGCAACTGGAGCTCAGAATTTTCTGGAGGCTTGGGAGGGGGTCGCTGGGGAGGGGAGCTGAGACAGGAAAAGAGGGAGGGCCTGATGGGTTGTGAATGGTCTTTGGGGGAGCCGGAGGGTGTCCCTGGAGTTTGGCTTCTTTAATGAGTCTGATCGAAAGTTCTAGATGCTGGGTTGGAGAGATAGTACAGTGGGGGAAGGTGCTTGACCTTCGATGGATCCCTGGCATTCCACCAAATGTGATTCCTGGGTTCATTTAGGAGTAAACTCTGAGTATCGATGGATGTGGCCCAAAAACAAAACCAAAATGCAAGTTCTAGGTGCACCTTGGAACTGCAAGTCCTTTGAGGTCTGAAAGAAGCAAGAATTGCTCACAAAGCATTTTTCTGGATCTCCCTTTTCCCCAGGTGTGGGAGTGACTAGGTACTGTTCTATGACAACCCAGCATTGTGTTTTTGGGAAAAAAGCTCCTAAGAGGGGAGAAGAGATATGGAAAGAAGGTTCTGGTAACAGGCCTCCAAGTCCCCCATAGAAAATGATTCCCCAGGAAAGCAAGGACTCAGCTGCCGGCAGCTCCCTTTGGGTTACAAGATACAGGGTATCTGGTGGACAAAGGAATGCACGAGTGGATGGAGAAGAATGCAGAGGGGGCAGAATGAATGAATGAGTGGGCAGACTCCCATAAGAGACCCAAGACCCACATTCTCTTTTTTTTCGGGGGGGCGTGTCACACCTGGCCCCAAATGCTCAGGGCTTAACTACTGGTTCTGTGTTCAGAAATCACTCCTGAATGGTGGTGCTCAGGAAACCATAAGGGGTGGCCAGGGATTGAACCCAGGTTGTCTGTGTGCAAGGCAAGCACCCTCTCTGATATACTAGTTCTGGTTAAAAAAACAAAAACAAAAACAAAACAAAAAACAAAAAAAAACAGACCTTGGGGCTGGAGAGATAGCACAGCAGTAAGGCATTTGCCTTGCATGTGGCTGACCCAGGACTGATCCGGTTCGATTCGTGGCATCCCATATGGTCACCCCAAGCCTGCCAGGAGCTATTTCTGAGCCAGGAGTAATTCCTAAGCATCGCCAGATGTGGCCCAGAAACCAATAAATAAATAAATAAATAAAGTAAATAATTTAAATCAACAACAACAAAAACCAGACCTGGATGAGGACAAGTGGGGTGCAGCAGAGGGGTCCAGGGTTGACTTCCAGGAGGTAAGGGACCCACTGATGTCCACCCCCTTGTCCCACAGCCCCGAGCCATGATGAAGACCTTGTCCAGCGGGAACTGCACGCTCAGTGTGCCCGCCAAGAACTCGTACCGTATGGTGGTGCTGGGCGCCTCGCGCGTAGGCAAGAGCGCCATCGTCTCCCGCTTCCTCACCGGCCGCTTTGAGGACCAGTACACACCCACCATCGAGGACTTCCACCGCAAGGTCTACAACATCCGTGGCGACATGTACCAGCTGGACATCCTGGACACTTCGGGCAACCACCCCTTCCCGGCCATGCGCAGACTCTCCATTCTCACTGGTGGGTGCCAGGGCCCTGGGTGGTGATAGGCCCAGGGGCACCAGGGATGAACCAGGGGGCTCAGCTGCCTGTATCTGCATGCCCTACATTTGCATATCTGTATTTGCACATCACATTTGCATACCAACCCGCATATGTCCACATTTGCATATCTGTGTTTGCATACCTTCATTTGCATTCATGTATTTGCATGTCTACATTTGCGTGACGACCCTCTGGGGTGAAACTCAAACCTGCAGAAAGGATGCTCTGGGCGGTGTTAGCAGTGACAGAGATATTCCCCTCTGTCCCTGCCTGTCCCCTGCCATTTGTCCACATGCCTGCAGGTGAGGCCCAATAGGACATGCCTGGGGCCGCTCTTCTTCAGGGAACAGAAGCTGAGCTGGCTACTGCTGTCCCTCTGGGCACTGACCCAGTGCTGTGGCCCTGCCGAGGCTAATTAGGATCCATTTCCTGGGCTCAGCTCCCTAATCCCCCAGGAGTCTGAGAGGGAGAGGCAGGGTGCCAGGATTGGTCCAGCTGCAGGACAAGTAAGGGCCTGCCTGGTGTAGGGATCAAAGACAGAGGTTTGAGGTTGGTCATTGTTAACAAGGTTCCCTGCCTGGTACCATCCTTCCGGCTGCTGCAACATCTTATTTGGTGCATCAGGTTCATCTTCACACCAACCCCGGGAGAGAGGCTTTGGCCTCCATTTTACAAGTGCAGAAACCGAGGTCCAGAGAGAATGAGGGGTGCCCAGGGCCCACACTGTGACTGGCTGTGCTGTCTTGCTGCTTCAATGTCCTGCTGGGCTGGGCACCCAGACTGTCATTCACTTGGCTTCCTGGCACGTTGCTTCTATGGCTTTCCTGGAAGCGATTGCACCTTCGTTTTCCCATCTCTAAGTTGGTTTCTCTTGAAGATCAAATGAGCCACTCTAGTGAAGGGGCTTGCTGAGCAGGGAGTCAGTGTGGTGTTAAGTTCTGGTTAGAAGTTGGACCAACATTCATGAGGTCTCTGCTGCTGTCCTCACTTGATGGTGCTGGAGGGAGTTCTGGAAGCTTTCATGTCTCTGGCAGCCCTTCTCCCAGCTGGCCGCTGCTGCTTAGAAGCTGAGCCACAATGGCAGGAAGATCTGCCACCTTGCATTGGAATATGTATAGGCAGCAGAGTCTTTGGGGGCCCAGGATTAGTCACATGGAAGGAGGTTGGCAGCCCCAATGGAAACCAGAGCCAGGCTGACACTGCCTGTCAGAAGCTTATCTGAAGAGCCCTTACTACCTACCATCCATCCATCCATCCATCCATTCCTCCCTCCCTCCCTCCATCCCTCCCTCCATCCATCCATCCACTAGTCCATCAGTTTATCCATCCATTTATCCATATGTTCACCTATCTATGTATCCATTCATCCACTCATCCATTCATCCACCCATTCATTAATCCATCCATCCATCCATCCATCTATCCACCCATTAACCTGTCCATCTATCCATATATTCACCTGCCCACTCATCATACATCCATCCTTACAGACATACATCTTTTCATCCACCCACTCTCCCTTCCACCCACCCATCCATCCATCCATTCACCTACCAATCCATCCACCCATTCATTTGTCCGTTCATCCATCCATCCATCCATCCATCCATCCATCCATCCATCCATCCATTCATCCATATATACATACATCCATATATCTTTTAATCTACCCTCTCACCCTTCCATCCACCCATCCATTCATCCACCTACTAATGAATCCATCCATCCATCCATTCACTCACTTATCTCTCCACTACCCCATTCCTGTCATGAAACAGCCATATGGAGACACACCCCAACTCCCTCACCATATACTGAGTCCTAGCGGAATTCTGAGCCCATTGTCCACAGCTAGATTCTACCCCAGGCTCTGCTATTAAAATGGAGCACATGTCATGCTCAGGGAGTCCAGGGGAAGGAGACCCAGACTGGAATGATCCTGATAATTTCTGAGGAACTGGGCAGGTCACGCAGTGGATCTGTCCCATTTTTTTTTGTTTCCTTGGACCCTCCCCAGAGTTACTCAGGGCTTACTCCGTGCTCAAGAATATCTTCCTTGCAGGACTTGGGGATCTCCGTGCAATGCCGGGGATCGAACCTAGGTCAGCTACATGCAAGGAGAGCGCCCTACTTGCGGTGCTATATCACTCCCGACCCCAGAATGCTCCACATTTGAGCCAACCTCTGTGCTGCCTTAACAAGCAAAGTTCCCTTTGCTCGGGAACTGTAAGAAGATGCGAATAGTTTCCCCTTCCAGGGACGGTGCCAGAGAACCGATGCTGAGCATGTGACTGTGGGCTCAGGACCCCAGATTCACACGTCGCCCCTTTTCATGGGCTTCCCTCCCTTCCCCACAGGCGACGTCTTCATCCTGGTCTTCAGCCTGGACAACCGAGACTCATTCGACGAAGTGAAGCGGCTGCAGAAGCAGATCCTGGAGGTGAAGTCGTGCCTGAAGAACAAGACCAAGGAGGCGGCCGAGCTGCCCATGGTCATCTGCGGTAACAAGAACGACCATGGCGAGCTGTGCCGACAGGTGCCAGCCACGGAGGCTGAGCTGCTGGTGTCGGGCGACGAGAACTGCGCCTACTTCGAGGTGTCGGCCAAGAAGAACACCAACGTGGACGAGATGTTCTACGTTCTCTTCAGCATGGCCAAGCTGCCCCACGAGATGAGCCCCGCGCTGCACCGCAAGATCTCGGTGCAGTACGGCGACTCCTTCCACCCCCGGCCCTTCTGCATGCGCCGCCTCAAGGACACGGACGCCTACGGCATGGTGTCACCCTTCGCCCGCCGGCCCAGCGTCAACAGCGACCTCAAGTACATCAAGGCCAAGGTCCTGCGTGGCGAGGGCCAGGCCCGAGAGCGGGACAAATGCTCCATCCAGTGAGCAGAGAGAGAAAGAAGGGGTGGGAGGGAGGCGGCGGCGGTGGGGTTCAGGCAGTGCCTTAAGGAGCATGATGCCAGACACACATACCCCTGCCTGCATCAGCCCCCATCCTGCCCCCAGACTCCCACAGGTCACACCTTGGTCCATCTCTGTCTTGGTCCAAGGCCAAGGCCTTTGGGGGGGGCACTGGAGAGCAAGACCCCAGCCTCTGGTCTTTGGCTGTTCCCCGCTTTCTCCCCATTTCCCTCTGATGCCTCTTACTGGCCTCTCATCCCGCCCCAAGGCTCTCCTGTCACCTGCCGTGTTTCCCTTTTTTGGGGGGGAGGGGACAAGGAACAAGACATTGACCATCTCTGCAGGATAAGGGTCTGACTGATGCAGGGATGCAGGTCACTTCGGGCCTGTGGGCTGCTGATGCTAGAGGGACCAGGACATCTGCCTCTGGCGGAACCTTCTAGAACAATCCCAGCACCAACACAGACTCCCAGAGCCAGACTGGAGAGGTCTCTGTAGCAGCTGGGAGACCTCCCACTGCCCCCCTAATCTAGCTCAGCTGTGGCCCCTGTCCCCAGTTCGCCTCCAGCTGCCTCTGGCATGAAGCCAAGGATGTGTGAGAGTGTTTCAGAGCCCGACCCTGTGCCTCCTCATCCTGGGTCCTTTCTCTTTGCAGCTGTTGTTCTCCTGATGAGTGTAGCGGTCGAAACAGAAATCCTCGTACTGTAAAAGCCCTGGGACCCGCCAAGTGCAGATCTACTGTTCCCACCATGGCCCTTCCTGCTCCCAGGCTGGGCATTATATGCAGCCTGGACTCTGCCCGAGTCTGGCCTGGCTCTGTAGAATAAGATCTGACTGATGCTGGGATGCAGGTCACTTCAGACCTGTGGGCTGCTGATGCTGGAGGGACCAGGAATCTGCCTCTGGTGGAACCTTCTAGAACAATTCCAGCACCAACACAGACTCTTCCAGAGCCAGACAGGAGAGGTCTCCATGGCAGCTGGGAGACCTCTCACTGTCCCCTTAGTCCAGCTCAACTGTCGCCCCCAGCCGCCCCTTGGCATGAAGTCAAGGACTTGCCCTTCCCCTTCCTCCTGGAGTGTTTATTGAGCATCTGCTAGGTGCTGGGTCCACCGTGTGCTAGAAAACAAAGAAGGGGAGCCATGCACTTTACACCCCAAGGCCGCGCCTTCCCCACTTTGGGCCTACTGCCCTTTAACCAAACAACCCCGTCCCCAACCCCACATGGACTTCTGTGGGGCCTCACTGACTGCTACCTGCACCTGAAGCTCCAGGAACTGTCTGGAACTGTAGAGAGTGCCCGAGCTATGCAGGGAGGGGAGGAGAGGTGCAGGGGTGAAAGGAGCCCTGCCCTGAGGATCCTTCCCCCCACCCCTGGTTGTCCTGAGCACCAGGCACTGAGGGATCGAGCCAGTGGATCAAAGGCCTTGTTATTTAGCAAAATCACTTAAAAAAAAACACAAAACAAAACAAAAAAAGGGGGGCCGGAGAGATAGCATGGAGGTAAAGCATTTATCTTGCATGCAGAAGGACGGTGGTTCGAATCCCGGCATCCCATATGGTCCCCCGAGCCTGCCAGGAGTAATTTCTGAGCGCTGCCGGTGTGACTCAAAAACCAAAACAACAAACAAAACAAAAACATTTTCAGCTCTCCAAAGTCTAGATGCATAAAGGGCCACAGGAAATCATAGCAACCTTGCCTCTAGAAAGAAGCCCAGAGAGGAGAGGGTAAATCACTTGCCCCGGCCACACAGCGAGTCTGGCAGAGGTAGAAAAAAATAAACAGGACCAGCCAGTTCTAGGCGGTCAGCAAGCTGCTCTCTTGATGCTTTGGTGACTCCCTGGGAGGTTGGGGGGATTTGAGGTGTCTGGTCCCCCACCCTCTTTTCAGCTCCATCTTTCTGGAGGCTCTGTGTGCTTAATATCTATGTACATAAGCGCACACACAGAGGTGACTCGCCTGGCACCCTCATTTTGTGCACACTTCACCCCTGCCCAGTGCCCGCTGTTTCGGGCAGCAGTTGAACCCCGCTTCTGTGCCCCCCCCCCCCCCAGCGCAGCCAAAACCCTCCAAGCAGACCTGCGACCTTGGCTGCGGCCAGGGACTGGTCTGGTCTCTCTGATCACATACAGTTCCTGGCTTCAGAGCTCTGCAGACACACGCCCCAATTAAAGAAGTTTTTCTTTTTTTCCTGCGGTGCCCTGAGCTTGCATGTTTCTGCATTTCTCTTGGCCCACTACTCAAGTTAAGGATGTGGCCAGGAGGAGGGAAGAAGACCCCAAAACGAGAAGGTGTGACCCTCCAGACATGTGGGCTGGGGTGTTTGTTTCCCTGTGTGTGCGAAGGCAGCCAATCAGGAAAGATAGTTATCAGCTCCTTAGGGTCCCCATTGATCTGGGTTCTTGTATTTTCTGGAAAGCCGACTTCTGGCTCCCAGTCTGGAGGACATTTGAATAATGTCTGGAAACATGAATGAGGGTCCCAACCTGGGAGGAGGAGTCGCTTTGTGAGCAGTTGAGGGGGCACAGGTTGCTAAACACCTTTTGAAGTCCAAGAGGAGACCCGCACACCCGGGGTGCCAGTGGGTACCCCTCGCTGGAGCTGTGTCCCCACGAGGTCAGGATATGGTCAGTTTGAGGCTCAGCCTTCCAGACTGTGTCGACAGCTGATGCCTGCCCTGTCATCTGTGTTTAATAAAGCCACATCCAAGTGTGAGCCACGGGTGGTCACAGTGAAGTCGATGTGTTAGGGGACAGAATGTGTGTGTGTGTGTGTGTGTGTGTGTGTGTGTGTGTGTGTGTAGGGTAGGGAGGGGTGGGAGGAGGCTGGTCCCAGGAAGAAGGTTCTGTGCACAGAGGGAAGAGGCTTCCTTTTAAGCTGCATATTTGCTGCGGGTTTACAGCAAGAGGGAGAGAAAGAGAGAAGTGGGGGCTCCTGAGAGGGAACTGGGGGGCTCCTGGGCCTGTTGGAGCTCACTATGCTGAGGAAGAGACCTTTGTGTGGAGGAAGCGCCCACCGTGTGAGTCTGCAATTGTGGGGTAGTTCACCTGGAGTCCCCCCTCTGCCTATCTGGGCCCCTGAACCCCTCATCTGTCAGCTAGAATTCTGATCAGGGTTCCTGAGAACCCTCCTTCCCCTACCCGCTATCTGATTTCTGATTACCTGGGAACCCTCCATCCCGCTCTGTCTACCTGGAAAAAGCCCTCAGACTATCTGAAAATTTCTGCCCCTCTCTGGCTACCCCAGAACCCTGCTCCCCACGCTGTGTGGGAGCTTTCCCTTCCAGACTACCTGACTTATGATTGTATTGCACTGAATGCTCCCCAAGTCTGCAGCATGAGGTCTCTTGGAGAGGCAAAGCGATAGTACAGCAGGGAGGGCGTTTGCCTTGCACTTGGTCAATCTGGGTTCAATCCTTGGCATCCCATATGGTCCTGAGTCACTCCTGAGTGCACCGCCAGGAGTAACTCCTGAGCAGCACAGGATATGGCCCCAAAACAAAATAAATAAATAAATAAATAACATGGAGGCATCACTTTGCCTCTGTCCTAGAATGGGTTTTGCCATCATGAAATGTGGGGTGAGCCCTCACTCCAGCAAGGAGGTGCTGGGCACCCCAAACCAGTTGCCAGAAGCTGAGAGAGGCCCAGCTCTGTCCCCCTCTTCCAGGAGAGCCACAGTCTCACCCAGGCCTCAGTTTCCCCATTGGGTCCGCACCTTTTGTCCGCACGTAGCCTTTTTATAGCTTTGAGCAACCCAGAAATAAATTACTCTTTCTCAGACAGTCCCCAACATTCTGATCATTTCTCTGGAGAAGGATCAGCTGTAGCCTTCCCAGCTGCTCCCCAGAAGCAGAAATTAGTATCATTCAAAGTTTAGTTGAAGGCTCAAGGTTTATACTAGTGTAGGTGCCAGGGACTCGTGTCCCCCATCTTCTGCCAGGCTCCGCTTCCCTCCACCCCAAAGAAGGGAAACTTTATGGACCAGAGAGTGCAGAGGGCAGCTCGCTTACCTAGCATGCAGCCAACCTGGGTGGCCCCCATCCCAGCCAAGAGTGACCCTGGGCACAGAGCCAGGAGTAACTCCTGAGCTTTGGCAGATGTGGCCCAATAAACACAGCAAGAAGAAAAGCATCTTTTTTGTCTTTGTTTTTGTTTTTTTTTTTTTTTCTGGTCACACCTGATAGTACCGACTCTACGCTCAAGAATCACTCCTGGAAATGCTTGGGGAACCATATAGAGTGCTGGGCTCAAACCCAAATTAGCCACATGCAAGGCAAATACCCTCCCCGCTGTGCTCTCTTTGTTCCTGAAGAGGAACATCTTTCTTGAATCTGTTTCCATAGCCTTGAGACTGAGGGGGGATAGGGTTGTGGGGTCTCTTGTGTGGGGATCAGAAAGGAGCCAACTTAACACCACCTCTAGGGCTAGGGATCCCCAGGAAGTGATTTCAGAGGAGTTTGTACTTGGGTTTTTGAGGAGTTATCTGTTCTGTCTTCTGGAACCCATCAATGACAAACTTCAGCCTGTGTCAGGGGTTGGCCCGTGCTAGTGGGGTCTCACTAGGGTCTCAGCACCGAAGACTGAGTGCAGGCCACTCTTCTGGGGTTCACCATGCAGGCAAGGTTGTTCCAGAGTTTACACTTGGTGCACAGAAAGCCCCAGCTTCTGGCCCTGCACTGCCCAGCTCTCCTGGCACCTTCCCCCAGCACTGAGGGGTACGAAAACAAGAGAGAGGAGACTGGAGTAATAATACAGTGGGGACCTAACTCTAACCCTATCCCTGCCATCTGCAGCACCCCAGATGGTTTCCTGAGCTGTCCAGGGATGACCCCTAAGCACAGAGCCAGGAATAAGGCCTGAGCACCACTGGGAATAGCCTCAAAACAGAAAGAGAGAGAGACGGAGACACACATACATACAGAGAAAGAGGAAGAGAGACAGAGACACAGAGAGATACAGAGTCAGAAACATGGGGCCAGAGAGATAGCATGGAGGTAAGGCCTTTGCCTTTTATGCAGGAGGTCATTGGTTCGAATCCTGGTGTCCCATATGGTCCCCCGTGCCTGTGAGGAGCAATTTCTGAGCATGGAGCCAGGAATAACTGCCGGGTGTGACCCAAAAACCACACACACACACACACACACACACACACACACACACACACACACACACACACGAAAGAAACAGATTGAAAGAGGAAGAGAAAGATAGAAAGTCATATATAAAGAGAAATAGAGACTCCAAGAGGCACACAGAGACAGAGTGATAAAGACAGAGACACAGAGAAAGAGAATGAGAGAGAATTTGCTGAAAGGCTTTTGAAGGATGGAGGAGGAAGATTTTGGTAAAAGGAAAGGAAGGGTTGTTATTAGGAGGGCTTCCAGAGATGGGGACCTTTTAGAGATAATGGGAGTATGTGTGTGTGTGTGTGTGTGTGTGTGTGTGTGTGTGAGAGAGAGAGAGAGAGAGAGAGAGAGAGAGAGGGAGGGAGAGAGAGAGTGTGTGTGAGAGAGTGAGTGTGAGAGAGAGAGAGAGAGAGAGAGAGAGAGAGAGAGAGAGAGAGAGAGAGAGAGAGAGAGAGAGAGAGAGAGAGTTACCAGGTTGCTGTCACCATAGAGCTGAAGCGAATTCAGTCGTGCCTCACAAAACAACACAACCAGAGTCCTTGGAAGCCGCCTGCTGGGGACAGAAGCGGGTCCCCCGGGGCCATCACACTCAGCTCTCTCTAATGTTGTTACAAGAAATTAAGCCTAAAGTACCACAGCTCAAATTAATTTCATCCAAATAAGAAACAGCCGGGAATAGTGACAGCAGGCCAGGCCAGCCTGGCTACAACCATGACAAGAAAGAACACACACACACAAGACTGAATAGTCACTGTACAAATTGAGGGGGGCTTTCCCTGTGGCCAGACCCCCCCCACATTAGGAGCTGGGGCCTAGGAACACGCATTCTCAGGGAACATGGAGGGAAAGGAGAGGTGAGGGGGGGGGGACAGACAGGAACCTCACAATTTTGCTGTTCAGGGAACTGACTGATGGCAAGAGAACCTTCCCCAAGGAGGCCCCAATTTTAGCTGCGTCTTTAGAATTTGTAGGATTTCACCGGGAAGAACTTCCTGGAGGCGGGGAATCATCTTCGTCTTCATACAAGTGTAATTATACTGAATAGAAAAGCTCTTAGCTCCGAGCCTGATATATGTCAGCTCTCAATATAGATGAGCCATTAAAATATTATCGCCAGTAATTTTTCTGCATTTGATTCGAGTCAACGCCTCCTGTTTTTTTTTTTTTTTTTTTTTTTTAATCTGGTTCTTACAGAGTCTTTAGGCCCTGTGGCTGGCAGAAATGAGAAGGTGAAAATGCCAGTTCCAAGAGATTCCTGCCTTCTGCAATAGGAGCCAAGGGTAGGTGAGGTGCTAGGGTGAAGCTCAGGAATGAATAATGGGGCCCAGGAATGACCCCTGGAGCAACCCTGTTGATAGGTATTATCTTTTTTAACCAGAGCTCTCTGTGAGGGAGGCGGGCTAGCCCAAGGTCAAACCTGATTAGGAATCACTAATCATAGGAGGGTGGCGCCCCTCTTTGTGCTGTCCATCCCCATCCATATTTGGTGCAATGGTGTCTCCAAAACTTTCAGCCTCAAGGAGAATCCCCAGAATAATGGCTCTACTGGGTCCCCTGGAACAACTGTCCAGATGCGAAGTTGGTCTCTCAGGTCTTTCGTCATTGCCAAGTCAGCCCCAGAAGCATTTCTGCAGTAATCAGAGTGTCTCTCCTGGAGTGGGGTTCCCCTCCCTCAAATTATTCACTGTCAGGGCTCCTGAAAGCCACGTGGGACTCACTTTTCCTCATTTCTATGAGAGAGGGGTATAATGGATCCCTGTTAGAGTGAGACTTCAAGTCAAGGTTCTGCCTAGACTGATACCCTTTTATTTTATTTTTCATACCTGGCAGTATTAAGGGATTCCTCTTGGCTCTGTGCTCTGAGATCTCTCCTGGTGGAACACGAGAAACCGTCTGTTGTGCCAGGGTTTGAGCCTGAGTCAGCCGTGTGCAAGACAAGTGCCTTACCTGCTATACTATCTCTCTTGCTCCCAGCTTGATGTTCTTTATTTATTTATTTATTTTGGTTTTTGATTTTTGGGTCACACCAGGCAGTGCTCAGGAGTTACTCCTGGCTTTTCTATGCTCAAAAATCCCTCCTGGCAGGCTCAGGGGACCATATGGGATGACGGGATTCGAACCACCTTCCTTCTGCATGCAAGGCAAATCCCTACCTCCACGCTATCTCTCTGGCCCCAACGCTCTTTATTTTTTATATTTTTTGGGGTTTGGGGCCACATCTGGCATCCCTCAGAAGCTACTCCTAGCTCTGGGCTCAGAACCATATGGGCTGCCAGGGATTGAACCCAAGTTGGTTGCATGCAGGCAAACGCCCTACCCCTGTGCTATCACTTTGGCCCCAGCTTGATGCTCTTAGAACTACTCCCCATTTGTATTTGGGGGGAGGGTATGGGCCATACCTGGCAGTGCTCAACAGTTATTCCTAAGTCTGTACTCAGATATCACTCCTGGCAGGCTTAAGGAAGCAAATGGGATGCTTGGGATCAAACCCAGTTGGCTGCGTGCAAAGCAAATGCTCTCCATGCTGTGCCATCACTCTAGTCCCCCCGCTTGTATTCTTCAGACTCAATAGCCTCTTAGTTATGTCTCAGGCATCTTCATTTTTCTCCCCCCTGATTAATGCTACAGCTGGAATTCTTGGGGAGAGGGGGGATTAATTGCCCTGAAAACAGCTATTTCTCCCTGGGTGGTCAGCTGGGTTGATTCACAAGCTCAGTTCTGTTTTTTGTTTTTGTTTTTGTTTTTGTTTTTGGGTCATACCCAGCAGTGCTCAGAAGTCACTCCTGACTCTACGCTCAGAAATCGCTCCTGGCAGGCTCATATGGGATGCCAGGATTCGAACCACCATCCTTCTGCATGCAAAGTAAATGCCCCACCTCCATGCTATCTCTCCGGCCCTCTTTTTTTTATTTTTATTTATTTATTTATTTTATTTTTATGAGCTCAGTTCTTAACCGAGACTCTCAGATCATCCAAACAGAACCAGGCACAAGTCTGAGACCTCAGCTTCACTTCAAACAATCTCTAGATGCTGGATAAAGTCTGGATGCTCTTTCCCATCTCCTTGATGCACCCCAGTGTTGCATTGTAGTCACCAAACGTTCTGCACCTGCGTCAAAAACAGCGGCACATGCATCCATTCTCATACACACACATACATGCACTCACATATTTGCACACACACACATACACACACATGTG
Source organism: Suncus etruscus (assembly GCF_024139225.1). NCBI lineage: Eukaryota > Metazoa > Chordata > Mammalia > Eulipotyphla > Soricidae > Suncus > Suncus etruscus. The sequence continues at coordinate 8,534,283 of NC_064851.1, read as the reverse complement.
TCTGCAGAGACTCCCACCAGACACAGGCTTTCAAATACATACCCTGGCCGGGGGCACATAGGTACCACCATATACTTAGGTACTTACATATGATGTTTACTCTGCACACATAGACACAGACAGGCCTCTGCACATAGGCAGACTCATACACGCAAATGCTTGTCCACACAGACACACTAATTCAAGCTCACACAACTATATGAGCATCACAAAAACTTGCAGATTCACATGCACACGCTTTCAAGTACACGTGGGAGTGCGGGAATGGGAGGAGACTTGCTCACGCCCTTCAAACATCTTTGTGGGTACTGCACAGAATGTACATATGAGTTCAGACACACCCACACTGTGCTGACCCTGTTGGCTGGCAAGGGCCAACTTGTGTCACCCCAGTGCATTTGGGGTGAGCAAGATGATAGGGAAAGAAGGGGTCCTGAGCTGATGACCAGAGACAGTTTATTCCTTCTAGGACCAGAAGAGAAAAGGGTTACCTGGGGGTGTAGATGTGAAACACTGGGAAGAAACTCAGTCTGAACATTGGGGCTTGGAGTGTCCCTAGAGCAACAGTGTTGATAGGTGTTCTCTCTCTCTCTCTCTCTCTCTCTCTCTCTCTCTCTCTCTCTCTCTCTCTCTCTCTATATATATATATATATATATATATATATATATATATCTCTATCTCTCTATCTCTCTCTCTCTCTTGGGGGGGGCACACCCGGCAGTGCTCAGGGGTCACTCCTGGCTGTCTGCTCGGAAATAGCTCCTGGCAGGCATGGGGGACCATATGGGACACCGGGATTCGAACCAACCACCTTTGGTCCTGGATCGGCTGCTTGCAAGGCAAACGCCGCTGTGCTATCTCTCCGGGCCCTCTTCTCTCTCTCTCTTCTCTCTCTCTCTCTCTCTCTCTCTCTCTCTCTCTCTCTCTCTCTCCCTTCTCTCTTCTCTCTCTCTCTCTCTCTCCCTTCTCTCCTCTCTCTTTCTCTCTCTCTCTCTCTCTCTCTCTCTCTCTCTCGGTTTTTGGGCCACACACAGCAGCACTCAGGGTTACTCCTGGCTCTGCACTCAGAAATCACTCCTGGCAGGCTTGGGGGATCTACGGGATGCCGGGAATTGAACCTGGGACTGCCTTGGCTCAGCTGTATACAAGGCAAACACTACGGCTGTGCTATATCACTCAGGCCCTGGTATTGTCTCTTTTATCCAAAGCTCTCTGTGAGGGAGGAGGGATGGCTCAGAGTCAAGTCACTGACCATGAGGGAGTGGCTCCCCTCTTTGTGCTGTCCATTCCCATCTCTGGTGCATGCAGCGCCACCTCCAAAGCTTCCAACCTCAAGATGACTCCCTGGAACAATTGCTCTACGGGGTCCCCTGCAACAGGGGTTCCATCTGCCAGGCACTTCGGGAACTGTGTCACAGAGGGTGTCCAACGCCACACAATGAGCACATCTAGATATGCCCACACATGCAAGCATAGTCATGCATGCATACATGTGTGTGCGACTCTACAAACTACACACAGGTTGGCATGTGTGCCCATGCCTCTGCACACATATATGGGCATAACCTTCACCATGCATACGTGTGGCTATGTGTGATTAGGTACCTGCAGACATGCTGCAGTGCCTGCACTGCACACAGACCAGCTCTTCCGTGCAAGCACAGGCATCCCCGGCCCTCTGCCAAGAACAAGTGAGGAGGAGGACGGGGAGGAGGAGGAAGGCAGACATATCATTCTTCCTTCTTGAGTTCAGATGACTCCTCTTCCTTGGCACCAACTTACGTCTTGATTTCTTCAGTTATTATTATTATTATTTAGATCACAGTGACATAGGCCTGGAACCAAATTCCAGGTGATGCAGTAAAGGAGACGCAGTTTCTAGCAATGAATCTGGCATAGAAAAGCAGAACTCAGAATTCGGGTCCCCCAAATGAAGACGGAGCCTGGTGGGCAGGTCCTGGGCCAGCAGCTGCTCCTCTCCCTCAGCTCTGGTCTCGACACAGTGATCACACCCCAGTCCTCTGGAAAGCGCTGGCCTTCTGTGTTTTGTTTTGTTTTGTTTTGTTTGTTTTGCAATGTTTGGGGGCCACACCCAGCGATGTTCAGGGCTTACTCCTGGCTCTGAGCTCAGCATTACCCTGGCAGAAATAAAACCTGGGGCAGCTGCAGCCAGGCAGGCATATGAACCCCAGGACTGGCTCTCAAGTCTCCTTCCCCCTTTTTGAGAGGGCAGACCCAGTGGCTCTCAGGGGTTACTCCTGGCTCTGCATTCAGAAATGACTCCCGGCAGGCTGGTGGGATGCCAGGGATTGGGTCACCTGCGTGCCAGGAAAACCGTCTACCTGTTGTTCTATTGCTCCAGCCTCATCCTTTCTTTCTTTTCTAAGCCAGTCATCCCTTTGCTCACCTTCAGCATGCGGGTGGCAGAGATCTGTGGTCTGCAAGCTCTGAGCACTTGCTTGGTGGCAAGTCCCCACTTCTCTAGGATCTCAGTTTCCTTTATCTGGACAAGGAAAATGCCGCACTTTGTTTGCTTGTTTGCTTTTCCATTTTGAGATTTGGGGGTCACACCAAGAAGCAACTGCTAGCTCTAAACTCAGGGATCACTCCTGACATTGCTGAGGTGCTGGGAATTGAACCTAGAACCATCATGAGCAAGGCAAGTGCCTTAACCCCAGACTATTCCAAGTCTTTCACGAATTTTATGGTGTGTGTGTGTGTGTGTGTGTGTGTGTGTGTGTGTGTGTGTGTGTGTGTGATCTTGAAAGCAGTATCAGGGGCCTGGGAATAATTCCTGGTGATATTTTAGCCAACCTAGTCAGATAGTTCATATTCAGGCATGATTGTGGCCATGCTGGGAGGGAGGGAGTTCCCAGAAGTCCCCAGGCCCAGCCTCCTTATTTTAGAGGGATCACCAAACAGTGCTCAGGGGTTACTCAGAAATCACTTCTGGCGGGGTTCAGGGGACCATATAGGATGCCGGCTCAGCCAGCCATGTGCAAGGCAAGGATCCCACCCACTATACTATCTTTCTGGCCCTTCTTTTTAACCCTGGAGCCACTCTGGTCCCTGTAGAGTTTTCCCCCAAATTCCCCAAGCCCTAGTACCACTGCCCCAGACCTGTGATTGGACAGGGAGAAAGAATGTTCCGATGTAAAGGTTTGTCAAAGCTGCCCCAGGGGTGTTGAAAGCAGAATTCAGTATGTCAGCTCCTTACTTGAGGTGTCCCTGGCAGTCACACTCCTGCCACCCACTCTCAGTTTGACCCCCCGCTGTCATGAGAAGGGCTGGAGAAGGAGAAAAGATTTCAGCTCGCTCTGGGGCTAGGTTACTTGCACCCATTCCACCCCCTGCCCCAGAGAGCTCATGACACGGTGCTCAGGATAAAGAGCCGGGCTCTGAACTGAACCTGCCTTTCTGCTGACTGACATACGATGCAAGTTTTAATTAGATACTTAATCCCACACGTCAATCAGTGCCCCCCTCCCTGCCCACACGCCTCTCCGAGGAGGCTGGATGGAAGCTGCCTTTCTGAGCCTGCAGGCTGGGGCTGGGGGGAGTTGATGGGTGGGTGGGTGGGAGGCTGGCCCAGGCTGCAGAATGCCTGCGGTAAACCTGGGCGGACAGGGTAGGGGGGAACCATTAGCTGGGACCCCCCCCCCAAACCTCACCTGGATCATAAAAAGCTTTCTTTGAAACTAGCCGTCAGTACCTCTGTGGTTTCCATAGCAACGTGTCCTGACCTCCGGCCAACAATAAACTGGATCACTGGGGGGGGGACCACGATATTGTTGGACCCGCCCAGCCCAGATTGGGTTGTTGGATCCCTCCATTCTCCAGTCCTGGATGCCTGCTGGCAGCTTGGAGAACAATTTATCAGCTCAAGCCACCTTGCAGAGAGGGATGAAGAAGCCAGTCGGAAGCAGTGCCCCACTCCACTGTTCTGCAACTCCTCTTAAGGATGGGGAGTTGAATAAAATTGGGGACCAGTGGCCAGAGAGACAGCACAGTGGGAGAGCATTTGTCTTGCACCATGTAAACCCAGGTTCAATCCCTAGCATCTTATCTGGTCCCCTGAGCACCATTAGGAGTAATTCTGAGCCCAGAGCCATGAGTAACCCCTGAGCACCGCTGGGTGTGGATTCAAGACAAAACAAAACATAAAAGATCTGAGGACCAGGACAGGCAGTGGGAAGAGGGCGAGTCTTCCAGGTCCCCGAATACTGCAAGCTCTCTGGGTACCAGCACAGCCACTTAGTGGAGGGATAAGTAAGTATGTATGCATGTTGCACCGTGGTTTAGGGATACTTCGGGTCTGAAATGGGATAGTAATAATGAGCTGAGTGGTCCGAGCTATTGCACAGCAGGGATGGTGCTTGCCTTGCACACGGCAGACCTGGGTTGGATCCCAGCCACCGAGACCCATCATGAATGATCCATGATAGAGCTTGGAGTAAGCCCTGGGCATTTTGCCAGCCAAAGTAAAGACCCCACGAACATGCTTCTGTCTATTCAGTTGACTATTCAATTCAGCCTCGGCTCCCAAGAACAGCTGCAGACAGAGCAGTGTCAGAGTGCCAGGGTCTGGGGAGTGAGTGAAGACAATTTCCCTCTCTTTCTCTTTTTTTTTTGGTTTGTTTTTGGGTCACACCCGGCAGCGTTCAGGGGTTACTCCTGGCTCTAGGCTCAGAAATTGCCCCTGGCAGGCATGGGGGACCATATGGGATGCCAGGATTTGAACCACCATCCTTACATATGCAAGGCAAACGCCTTACCACTGTGCTATCTCTCCTTCTCTTTTATTTTTACTTGAGAAAAAAAATTTTTTTTTTTTTACTTTGAGCTCCACCCGGCCATGCTCAGGGCTTACCAGGAACTCTGTGCTCTGGGAGCACTCCTGGTGTCAAGCATGAATGCTTCTGTGACTTGATTTCCTCTCTCCGCATGGGGAAGATGTCAGAGATAGATTGACAATTTCTGCGGGGCTTTGAAAGGCGTTTTGCCTGCACCTGGGGCCATCAGAATACAGGAGGGAACGAGACTTGTCAGTTAGGAGTGATAAGAAATTGTGGGAGTAGACAGGGTGGGACACAGAGCCCCAACAAGGATGTTGACCTGTTACCTTCCTCCCAACTTCCTCCTCTCTCACCTGGAGAGGGAGACCCTTCCAGAGCTGGGAGGGGTCTGTGGTTGGTAATTTAAGGGGTGGCCTGGGGTAGAAGAGGGGAGATTCAGCAAGAAGCCTCAGCAGGAAGCAGCAGGAAGAGATGATAGAGACAGGATAGATGCAGGAGCAGGAAAGAGGTTGCTTAGCTAAGAAGCCACACATGGGGGCCAGGAAGGTGGTGCTAGAGGTAAGGTGTCTGTCTTGCAAGCGCTAGTGTAGGACCGCCCGAGGTTCGATCCCCCCGGTGTCCCATATGGTCCCCCCAAGCCAGGGGCGATTTCTGAGCACATAGCCAGGAGTAACCCCTGAGCGGCAAATGGGTGTGGCCCCCCCCAAAAAACAAAACAAACAAACAAACAAACAAAAGAAGCCACACATGGTGGTTAGAGCCTTATAATAAAACTTCATGTCTCCTGACTCTTCTACTGACTGCTTGTGGATCATTTCCTAGTTGTTATCCTGACCCCTCAGACTCGCCAAACCAAAGAAGGTGCAGGCGCCTGGCCTGGCCGAGAAAGGCTTCACCAGCCATCTACCATCATCCACCACCATCAAGGACTTTATATTTAATATTTAAATCAACACTGACCCTTGGCACTTGCGAGAAGGGGAGCTGATTAGGACTGGAGTGATAGCACAGTGGGTACGGCGTTTGCTTTGCATGTGGCTAACCTGGGTTCAATCCCCAGTTTCCCACATAGGCCCCTGAGCCTGCCAGGAGTAATTTTTAAAAAAAACTTTATTTATTAATTGAGGTCCAAGAGGTAGCACTGTGGTAAGGCATTTGCCTTGCAAGCGGCCAACATGGGACAGACCTTGGTTCAAATTCCAGCATCCTATATGGTCCCCTGGGCCTGCCAGGAGCAACTTCTGAGGACAGAGCCAGGAGTAGCCCCTAAGTGGTACTAGGTGTGACCCCCCCAAAAAAAAAACTAAAAAAAAAAAAAACAGAAAAATTTATTTATTAATTGGTTTCTGGGCCTCACCTAGCAGAACTCAGGGTTTACTCCTGGCTCTGCACTCAGAAATCACCTCTGGCAGGCTCTGGGGATCATATGGGATGCTGTGAATTAAACCGGGTCCCTCCTGGGCTAGCCGCATGCAAGGCAAATGCCCTACCACTGTGCTATCTCTCCGATCCCAGGAGTAATTTCTGAGTGCAGAGCCAGAAGTAACCATTGAGCGCAGCTGGGTGTGACAAAAAAAAAAGAAAAGAAAAGAATGGGAGCTGCTTATTACATTTCCTGTCCCCTTGGTAATCCTGGGAGTCACTTTCAGCATTGATGTGACCAGATATGGTTGAGCACACAACTTCCAGTCTTCGGTTATTCTTTGCTTCTTTGGAAATGCTTCCCTAGAAAAAACGAGTTCTTAGCCAGGGTGGAGTGGGGGGGGGTGGGTAGTGGAGAGCTTAAGTGTCCTTTGTGTAAGATATTTATTTATTTTTGGTTTTTGGGTAATACCCAGCAGCGCTCAGGGGTTCCTCGTGGCTCTACACTCAGAAATCGCTCCTGGTAGGCTCTGGGGACCATATCGTTCTTGGTAGGTTCGGGGGACCATATTGGGTGTCGGGATTCGAAGCACCATCATTCTGCATGCAAGGCAAACACCCTACCCTCATGCTATCTTTCTGCCCCTTGTGTAAGATCTTGACTCGATCCCCAGGACCCCAAAACACAAAACAAAAGACTAAGGATAAAAAAGATGGCTCACAAACGCTGGAGTACATATAAGCTTTGCAGGTGGGAGCCCTGGGTTCAACCCTTAGCCCTGTAAGGTCACCCCCCAAGCACCACCAGGGGCCACTCCTGAGTCCTGCCAGAAGTGCTGGTGCCCACAACAACCAGGATGGTCCTTCTCCAAGGCAGAGAGCTCAAACTCAGGCATGTGCGCCTTGAAGGCAAGCTTTTATTTTCTTTGAGTCCAAGTCATACGACAGTCATCTACTGACGCATGAATAGGAAAAAAAAAAAAGATCCCTCTCCCTTAAATGTGGGGGTTGGCTTACTCTCTTGGAGGTGCAGACACGGGACAGGGACATCACAGGCGGTGGAAATTCTGGGTCCAGTCTCCTTGAAATGCAGGATGCCACATTCAAGGTAGGAAGCCAGTCTGACGTGAGCAAACTGTTATAACACACACATGTACACACACACGCAAGTACAAACACACTCACGCACAGACACACACGTACTCTCCAATTCACGTTCTCCCATCATCTCCAATTAGGGAGGCTGGCTGATTTCCCAAGTTGATGAATGCCTCTAACATACACAAGAAGAGCCTTTTGCAACAACGGAACCTTTTATCTGGTTTTCAGACAGCTGCGAACATCCCCAGTGCTTGCTTTTTCTGCTGTCTTCAGAGGCTCATTTTCACAAACATCATTTTGAAGGTAGCCGCAGAGCAGCGAGGCCAGGCATGGGCCAGACCAGCATGCTGTGTGACTGGGGACTTCTGGGGAGCCTCGCTGGGCCCCCCTCCTATTAGTCTCAGTTTCTCCATCTACACAACAAACCCGGGAGAAAGACAGACAGACCAGCATCTCTTGCCAAGGCTCTGAGGTTGAGCCCAGAATTTCCACAGCCTCTGCATGGTCCCTGTCACCTGTCACCCCTGGGATAAGTCTCAAAGAGGGACCTCACAGAACACTCCTCATCCCAGGCCCTCAAGTCCAGGGTCCCTAACAGGCTACCTAGATTATTGCCAATTTTCTTTTTCTTTTTTTTTTAATTTTTTTTTATTTGTTTGGTTTTCTGGGGGCCACACCTGGTGATGCCCAGGGGTTACTCCTGGCTACGTGCTCAGAAATCGCTCCTGGCTTGGGGGAATATATGGGACGCCAGGGGATCAGATTGAACCATGGCCCATCCTAGGTGAGCGTGTACAAGGAAAAAAGTGCCCTACTGCTTGTGCCACCGCTTTGGCCCCTCTTTTTAAAAAATTATATGAAAGGCTTTGATTTACAAAGTTATTGATAGTTGAATTTTGGGCATAGAATGTTCTAGCCTTAATGTCCCCAAGCTCCCTCCCCAATCACCATTGCTCTCCAGCCTGCTACTTTGACAAGTTTGGTTGTTGCTCTTTAGATGTTTAAATCTCACGTTTTTTTTTTGTGTTGTTGCTTCTGTGGTTTGGATAGAGAGACAAATCCAAGCCAAATGTTCCTGATGAACCTGAGGCCCCTGGCCCTGATCTTTGATGCCTGACCTCTAACCCCTCCGTATTACTTCCTTTCCTCATCTTCTTTCTTCTCCCTTGATTTCTTTCTTGCCCTGTCCTTCTCCCCCCTATACTTGGCGGTCAAAAATGATCAAACTCCGAGCCTGGCATTCAGCCCTCAGCCAGTCTGTGCTTCTCAAGAGAGAGGACGGGCAGAAATGAGGGCTAGGAGAGGGCTCCCCTCACCTGTGCCCCAGATCCCAGTTTGTCCCCTAAACCCTCCTGATAGGCAAAGAGATATTCAGCCTGTGTATCTCAGAATGTTAACACTGGTGGGGTTCCCAGGAACAAATGGAAAACTGAGGTGGAAAGGCAGGGCCACAGAAAATGTTATGCCCATGTTTTTCTGTTACTGAGAGTTTGAAGGTTGTGTTTTTGTAGTTGTTGTTGTTTGCAGTGCTCAGGGGTTATTCCTGGCTCTGCATGCAGGAATCACTCCTGGCAGTGCTTGAGAGACCCCATGGGATTCTGAGGATCAAACTCAGGTTGGCCATGTGCAAGCCAAAATCTTACCCTCTGTGCCAGGGGTCTCAAACTTGCGGCCTGTGGGCCGTTTCCGGCCCTCCGCACAACATTTTGTGGCCCTGCCCTAGAGGAATCTTTTTTTGTTTTGTTTTGTTTTAGTTGTTTGGGTCACACACCCCCAATGTTCAAGGCTTACTACTGACTTTGCACTCAAGGATCACTCCGACTTTGCCTCCTGTGGCCCCCAGGTAAATTGAGTTTGAGACCCCTGCTCTGTGCTATCTCTGTGACCCAATTTTCTTTTATTTTTAGGGGCTACACCTGGCTGTGTTCAGGGCTTACTCTGGCTCTGTGATAAGGAATCACTCATGGCAGGGCATAGGGGACCATACCAGTTGCTAGGGATTGAACCTTGGTGGGCCACTGTGTGCATAACAAGCACCCTGGACTCTGGGTCATCTCTCTGGTTACAGGGTCTGAGGTTTGGGACCCGGAATTGTGACTCAGCAGCTTGGGGCTGTAAATTCTATTCTTGGCTTGGTCTTTCACTCTGAGTGCGACCCCAGCCTCTCAGCTGCGCGATCCCCAACATGATCTGTGCCCTAGAGGATCAGACTCCAGAATGCAAATTCTCCAAGCCTGGTGCAAGCCCCTGACATCGCTGTCCCCAAAGGCAGGAGAGAGGAAGATTCCGGGGCTTTCTTGGTTAGCACAATCTCAAGCTGACCAAGCCGGCTCTCTGGCCATTGGCTCAGTGCTCACGCTGTTCCAAATTCCAATTCACAGAAAAGCCATTTGGGGTCCCCAGCTGCCGCCCCTGCAGCTCTGTGCCCCCAAAGGGACAGCTGTCATTCAGTGGGGTGCATCTCTCCTCCTCCAGCCCACGCCACCCCCTGGAGTCTGATGTGGCAGCAGGAAGGTGCAGCCTTGAGGAAGGGCAATGCTTGGAATTTCGGGTGCTGCACTCTGCAGATGTGGCATGTTGGGTGCTCGGGGGTGCTCTCTAGCCCCTTCTCAGCGGCGCCCCTTTACCCAGAGCCTCAACAGCCTGCAGGATCAGCAGCTCAGGCTCTTAACAAGAAGCTAGAGACAGAACCAGGCGGAATTTGGGGTTTTGCAGACAAGCAAGTCTCGTGCCTCTTCCTTGTCAACCAACACTCAAACCTTGGGGCCAGAGAGATAGGGCGTTTGCCTTGCATGCAGAAGGACGGTGGTTTGAATCCCGGCTGCCAGGAGCGATTTCTGAGTGTAGAGCCAGGAGTAACCCCTGAGTGCTACGGGGTGTGACCCAAAAACCAAAAAAAAAAAAAAAAAAAGAAACGTCAAACCTGGTCTGTGGGGTCTGGGTGGACATGTGGGGGCAAAGTCAGGTCCTGAGGATATTCCTCTTTATTGCTTGAGTTCATTCCACAGGCAGACCCTTTGCAGGAGACTCAGGGTCCCCTGCATGAAGGCTGACCTCAGATAAACTCCTTGACCTCTCTGAGCCAACTTTTCCTTGACTGCCCTGAGATCAAATTTACAGCACCCTTATTCTGCGTGGTTCTAAGCTCTGGGTTCAGATTAGCTCCTCGGAGTGACCCAAGGACTGTCCCTGGATTCCCCTCTGAGCTGGCTGAGGCACAGAGAGGTTAAGCCACTTGCATTGGACCACACTGCAATGGAATCCCAGGGACCCTCAGACGATGAATTTGAACCACTGCTGGAGCAAGTCTTCGGGAGATTAAATGGTGTGGGACGTTCACATAGGTCAAAGAATCTGTCGCCGTCAGCACTGATGTCACAGGCATCTGGAGGACTCGGTGGTAGGTGTAAACCTTCTGGTAAAGACTATTAAAAGACTATGTAAAGACTCTCATCGCTGCCCCAGCCAAGCCAACATGCACCCACCATCTCTCGTGGGGACCCCCTGCTTGAGTGTGACCCAGTTATCGAGGTGCATGTGTGGGTGTTTCCCTCCCCTCGCTCCATCTGCTTCCCGATTCTCCCTGGGGGAAGTGTGATCCCAGAAGAGATGGCACCCCCAGAATTCACACAGATGGGAGCTCATTCTTGAATAATGCTTGCTGAGTGACTGACTGACCCCATACCCCAAGATAAGGACTCAACACTCCAGCAAACTCACTCAGAGAAGGACCAAAGGGGGAAATAAAGAAAGAAGTAGATTTATGAGGGCTGGCGAGGCAGAGATTGTCCCCTACATACAGGGAGGAAGGCCCAGGTCATGAAGGACAGTCACAGCGGGGTGGGGGAGTCAGTTAGGATGGAAAAGGGGGGGACCTGGGGCATCTAGGGGCTCTGGAGAGAGCCCAGGAGAAGTGAGTGGCAGATGTTGGAACATGGGGTCCTGAACCTTATGTTCAAAGACGCTGTCACCCCAGACAAGCCACATCATTGTTTTATAGACCCATGGTGCCTCATGAAGGTAAGTTTCCTTTCTGTGAGGTCTCTTTAGACACAGCCTGGCCCCTGTACCCTCATCTTCCTCCCACCCACCCCCTTGGCTTTCCAAAGGGTTTCCCTGTGTTCGTTTCTTCCTGAGCACTCTTGTTTGGGGGCTAAAGTTCCAAGGGCAGATAGGGTGTTGGTTGGTTCCAAGCCATAAAGGCCTACATGGTACAGAGCTTGAGGAGCCTGTGAGCGCCCCCTGGAGACCTGCATAGTGTTTGCAGAGACTGAGGAGCTGGTACAGCGCCCCCTGGAGGCAGCCTAGTGACAACCTTCCACACTAGACTCGGCCTATATCTGGGTGGCCCCGGAGTGCTGGAGTGGGCAGAGTTCCAGCGGGAGAGTCCACTGGGGCTGGGGGCCTTTGTGAGGCCTTTCCTCTCTGGAGCCTGCCTGTACCCAGCTGTGAACCATAGAACCATAGAAGTTTTATCTCTCAGGCCAGATGTGAGGGCTGAGGGTGTTTGTGTATGTATATCTGTGTATGTGTGTATACAAGTGCATCTGTATGTACGAGCATATATTTGCACACATGTTTATATGTGTGTATTTGTGTGTACAGTCCGCTTTCTTGGGGCTGAATAGATAGTATAGGGGGTTAGGCACTTGCAGTGCATGTGGCTGATCAACCCTGGTTCCATTGCTGACACTGTATATGGTCCCCTGACAGCTACAGGAGGGACCACTAAGCACTGCCAGGGAGGTCTCCAACCCCTTTTCTGCCAAAAAGTTGAGTCTGTCTGTGCTTCTGGTCTGTCCCCCCATTCTTTGTGGTCCCTGTGGACCTGTTATACCCTAGACTGCATTTCAGAACCCACACACACTTGGGATCAGATGCCTACCTGCCCCAGGACTCTCCTCCCAGTTCCAGGGATCTGCTCAGCCATCCCCTCAAGAAACTCCTGAGCTTTCCCAGGCAGAAGACTCTGCAGAGTTTTCTCTAGATTCTCCAGCCCAGCTGGGCTGTGCCTGCCTGGCTTTCCCAGACCTGCTGGCCCCGGGATGGCCCATCACCAGGGGTTCTTCCTGCACATTGAGTTCTCAGCTCTCTTGGGCCCTCAGTCAGGAGTCAGCCTGAGCACAGAGCTCTGAGCAGTCCCTGAGTTGACCCCTGCAACTCCAAAAACACAAGCCAGGTCTGAGGGGAGCAGAGAGGAGCAAGGACCCCCCCCGTCAGCTTGGGGGACTCCAGGGCCTGTTTCTCCCTCATCTACACCTGAGTTTGGAACAGATGATGTCTGTGCTGGATCCAGAGCAGACCTGATACCTCAACTCTGGCCATGGCTCCCCAATTGGACTTTCAGGATTCATATCTGCACAGTGGGTGACCTGGTTGGTGCTGGCTGGGAAAAAGGATGGTGAGGTGAAAGAGAGCTTATGAACAGAGAGTGTTTGCTCCACTACTGCTATTCATCCCTGATGATGGTCATTTCCAGTAATGGTTACCCCAACTGCTGCTCATTCCCAGCTTGGCCTTTCAAAGCATCACAGAGTTGTTCCCTTATAGCACAATAGGTCAGAGGTCAAGGCCAGGCTCACAGGATTGAGGGGTGATTGTTTGTATTAATTATTCATTATAAAGTTTTTGGGGTGCATGGTGGATGGAAGGTGAGGCCTTTCTGCGGCCCAGCCTGGTGCCTGCAGCCCCTATGGCCTGGGGCGGGTCTGTAGGTATCAGGGTGATGATGAAGAAGAAATGACCCAGAGGCAGTCAGTTGAAGTTTTAGGAGACATCTAGCTTTATTAAAGTCGTAACCGCCATGTGCATATTTCACGTGGCTTCTAAGCTAACCAGCCTCTTTCTTGCTCCTCTGCATCCATGCTGTCTCTCATCTCCTCTCTCTCCCCCGGCTTCTCTCTCTTCCTGATGCTTTGGCTTTCACACCCTTCCACCCAATTACCAACTACAGGACCCCTCAAAAGATGTTGTAGGGTCTCACTATCCAGGTAAGATAGCAGGAATTGGAGGGAGAGTAATGGGGATGGTGGTAAGCAGAAAAAGCCTTCTTCTGGGGGGCAGGAATAGAGAGGACATCTCCATCCTCCCATCATCTATCTGTGCTCCATCCTCCCATCATCCCTGGGGTAACTTCTCTGACCAACTTGGTCTCTGCCCAGTCCTGACTCTGATAAAGTCCCATGTGAAGGGCCTTAGCTTCATCCCTTATGCCAAGCGAGGTCATATGCACTGAATGGGCTGGTGTGCCTCACATTGTTATAATAATTGTAATAACGAAATATGTAATATAATAATGTATAATGTTATTAGGAATATAATATGTAGCTCCTTGGATCTGGGGAAGGATAGTGCAGTGGGAAGGGATTCATACCTTGTACGGGGCCTGACCTTGGGGTTCTATCCTTGATGCTACAATATGGTCCTATAGAGCAGAGTCAAGAGGATGATCTCTGAGCACAGCTACATGTGGCCACCAAACTTCCAAAAAGGTTATGTATAGTGTTAATCGCACTTTGTGAATGAGGACTTACTCTATATTCTAACATGGAAGAACAATAGAGTTATTCATATCATTCATTAACTCAAGGCTTTACTCTTGGATCTCTGGCTAGGGGTCACCACGTCTTGGCAGTGCTAGGAGGGTGAGGAAACCCTTATGGTGGTGAGGAAGATGGAAGCAGGGACAGCATGGGCACAAGGCAAGCCCTACCTTCCTGTGCCTAGACCTGCAGCCGGGAGATCGGTGTGTATACAGAGTGGAATGTTCAGCAAACACGTCCACCTCCTCCTGGGATTGACCAATGTCCAGTCAGTAGGGAGCTGAGGGCCCCAGAGGTCCCAGGTCAAACAGCTGGAGGAGCAGTGGGAGGGATTCGCACTGTTGTCTTTGTCAAGTTCCCAAGTCCTAATTTTTCCATGACACGCTGATTCCTCAAGGTCACTTGAGGCCAGCTAGGAGAGGGGCCTGGTCCAAGCAGCCGGGCCTATCTAGGCTGTCTGCCCAGCCCGGCTCCCCAGGGATTGGCCCCGGACTGTGGAGGAGGAGGAGGAGGAGGAAAAGGAGAAGGAGGAGGAGGAACGAAAGAGGAGAAGGAGAAGGAGGAGGAGAAAGAAGAGGAGGAGGAAGAAAAGAGAAGGAAGAGGAGGAAGAGGAGGAGGAGAAGGAGGAGGAAGAGGAAAAGAAAGAGGAGGGGAGGAGGAGGAGAAGAGGAGGAGGAGGAAGAGGAAGAAAAGAGAAGGAAGAGGAGGAAGTAAAAAGGAGGAGGAAGAGGAGGAGAAGGAAGAAGAGGAGAAAGAGGAGAGAAAGAAGAGGAAGAAAACAGGAGGAAGAGGAGAGGAGGAGGAAGAGGAGGGGAGGAGGGGACAGAGAAAAGGAGTAGGAGAAGAGGAGAAGGATGCAAGGAGGGGAAGGAGGAGGAGGAGGAGAAGGAGCAATGGAGGAAGAGGAGGGGGAGGAAGGGCAGGAGGAGTGGGGAGGAGGGACAGGAGACCAGCCTGGTGCTTGCAATCCGGCTTGCTCTCACTGTCCATGGAGCAGAACTAGCTTTAGGTCCTGCCACCAGACCGACCTCACCCAACTGACCAAACAAACCCTGGACTGTCACTCAGATGACTGGTGACAGCCTCCAATTATGGCTGATCTTACATTGGCAGCCAGAGGAAGAGGTCGATGGGTGCCCGCAACAAGACAGAAAGAATCTGGGGACCCAACTGGGAGAGGGTGACCCGCCAGCGTCACCTGGTGGTGAGGACTGTCTGCACCTCCTTCCCTGGAGCCAGGACAACTTCCTTCTGTCTTTCTTCCTGTAGCATCTTTGTCGCCTAAGCTTAGCCACAAAACTAAGCTGAAAGTGCTCTGGTGACCTCTGAGGTCTGGCGAGGACGGGGAATGACACTCAGGAAGGGGGAAGGAGTAGCAGGAGGCCAAGGAGAGAGGCCAGAGCTCAAAGTGGATGAGGGAGGAGAGAGGATCCCCTCCTGGGTGCAGGGCCATCAAGGTGGGTCATTGAACCCCTGAAGCATGCAGATGATCCCCACTGGCCTAGGAGGCCCCTGTGAGGTCAGAACTACTTCCTGAGGGCTGAAGATTCCCGAGGAGGTCAATAGGGAACTTTTATCTGGCTGATAAAAGTTCTCATGAACAGGCCCAGCTGGAGAATCTCATAATGAGAAGAAACCCCATCATTCTCGGGGAGGATTTCCATGATTCCCAGAGAGAGCGTCGACTGGAGAAACTCCAACATAGATGGGAGAAATCCCACAATTCTTAGGGACGAACTTGGCCGTAGGGATAGTGACTATTCTAAGGTCAAAAGCCAGAATCCTTAATCTGCTTCTGTGAGGGTTGCAAGTCACCCAGCCCTGAGTTCCTCGGAGCACCAGGACAGAACACAGTTAACAGGCCAGGACACCCTGGCTGGCTGGATCCGAGAGGCCCTGGACAGCCTCAGCGAGTCTCAGAATAGGAAGAAACACAGGCAGAAGCGAACTGACTCTCTCCTTGAGGTTCACTGTGGCTTTATCTCCCCCAGTGATTCTGGCTCTCCCTCATTATTAGCTTATTTAGTGAGGTTCTCAATTCTCTGACTAGCTTTGGGGCGAATTGTTTGGCCTCTGTGATCCTTGAGTCATCTGCAAACGAGCCATAATTAGTGTCCTTACTCTGTCATCCAGCTTGAAGAGAGACATTGTGTGTGGGCGTAGGCAAGCATGAGCGGCTGCATGGCTGGTGCCTGTATGCATGTGTCTATATGCATGTGTGTGCATGTACTTAAAATACAGAGGGTGTATTTTAAGTACACACGTGGTAATGCTGTGACTGGGGTGGGGCTGGAGAGAAAGAAGAGTGGGTAAGGCACTTGCCGCTCAGAAATCGCTCCTGGCAGGCTCGGGCGTCCATATGGGATGCCGGGATTCAAACAACCGACTTTCTGCATGCAAGGCAAACACCTTACCTCCATGCTATTTCTCCAGCCTCTTTCTTTCTTTCTTTCTTTCTTTCTTTCTTTCTTCTTCTTTTCTTTCTTTCTTTCTTTCTTTCTTTCTTCTTTCTTTCTTTCTTTCTTTCTTTCTTTCTCTTTCTTTCTTTCTTTCTTTCTTTCTTTCTTTCTTTTTTCTTTCTTTCTTTCTTTCTTTCTTTCTTCTTCTTTTTCTTTTCTTTTCTTTCTTTCTTTCTTTCTTTTCTTTTTCTTTCTCTTTCTTTTTTCTTTCTTTCCTTCTTTCTTTTCTTTCTTTCTTCTTCTTTCTTTCTTTCTTTCTTTCTTTCTTTCTTCTTTCGTTCGTTTTCTGGGCCACACTCATTTGATGCTCAGGGTGTTACTCTGGCTAAGCGCTCAGAAATTGCCCCTGGCTTGGGGGGGAACCAGTATGGGATGCCAAGGGATCGAACCGCTGTCCTTCCTTGGCTAGCGCTTGCAAGGCAGACACCGTACTTCTAGCGCCACCTCGCCGGCCCCTCTTTCCTTCCTTCCTTCCTTCCTTCCTTCCTTCCTTCCTTCCTTCCTTCCATTCCTTCCTTCCTTCCTTCCTTTTCCTTCCTTCCTTCCTTCCTTCCTTCTCCTTCCTTTTTGGAGGACTATAGGGGATGCCAGGGATTGAGTCTGGGTTGGCTGCAAGGCAAGTGCCTCCCTTCTATGCTTATCACTCTGGCCCCCTTAGTTTCTGCTTGTTCATACCCACATATGGGAGAGATCTCTAATATTTTGTGACCAATGGATGGGGTGACAGAAGAACAGAATCCAGCTCCTGAATTGTCTCAAAATGGTAAGATCAATGACTTTATACATTAAAAATCTTTCAAAGGGGGGCCGGAGAGATAGCATGGAGGTAAGGTATTTGCCTTTCATGCAGAAGGTCATTGGTTCAAATCTTGGCATCCCATATGGTCCCCCCATGCCTGCCAGGAGCGAATTCTGAGTGTAGAGCCAGAGAACCCCTGAGCGCTGCTGGCCATGACCCCCCCAAATATATATCTTTCAAAAACTGTCTAGCTGGCTTTATGTTTTTTTCAGGCATGTACATTTAAAAATTAATAATGAGTAATTCTGTGCTCATATGTTTAAAAACTTATATGAATTAGTTAAATTTCACAAATGTGAAATTTAGTAAGAGAATTAAGAAAATGTTAAAGGTGAAATGGAAATAGGTCTATAAAATATAAGTGTGTGATACCCTAAAAGGGGGAGATTTATTTAATTTATATCAGTATTATTGTTGCTTTCTCTTTCTCTCTCTCTCTCTCTCTCTCTCTCTCTCTCTCTCTCTCTCTCTCTCTCTCTCTCTCTCTCTCTCTCTCTTGGTTTTTGGGTCACACCCAGAAGTGCTCAGGGGTTCCTCCTGGTTCTATGCTCAGAAATCGCTCCTGGCAGGCTTCGGGGACCATATGGGATGCCGGGATTCGAACCATCATCCTTCTGCACGCAAGGCAAATGCCCTACCTCCATGCTATCTCTTAGGCCCTGTTTGCTTTCTCTTTTTTAGTTTTTGGGGACTGGCAGTGTTCAGGACTGACGTCTGGCTCTACTTGGTGCTCAAGTATCATTCCTGGCTGGGCTCAGGTGACCATATAGGATGCCAAAGCTCGAACCTAGGTGCAAGTTGGCTGTCTGCAAGGCAAACCTTACTGCTGCGAGCGTCTTGCATCTCAGCATCTCTAGTGGGGACGAAAATCCCTTTCACAGAGGAAAATGGGGTAACACGAGCGGATCGAATATGAAATATGAAAATAATGATACCACATACGAGCGTAAGTGGGTTCAACACACTTCTGCAGGAGTGCGACAAGTTTAATTTTTTGAGCAGGGGACATTTATAAGGGGTAAAATTAGCCATAGGTGAGAAGATAATTATAATCACAAAGCAGAGTCCAACAGTAACAATACCTAAACTATGAGTGTGACTGTAAAAATTGCAGGATACAAAGGAGAAGGTTACGACTCAAGGCACCTCATTTGCAGTTTACTTTAAATGCAAAATTAGGGTTAGGAGGGAGTAGAAAATATTTAGGAACTTTGATCTTTAATGGACTGGACTCATATTGTTTTAGAGGTTAAGTAAAGGGAGGAGCCAAATCCTCAAAAATGGAGTTTTCCCTTTTTCTAAAGGAGGGGTCAATAGTCAATAGGCCAGATCTGCGATTCTGGTTTACGCCCTTGATTACCAGAAAATGCTGCTCGCAAGGGACATATTTGAAAAAGAGTAGAAAAAGTATTGTCTTTGCTTTTAGGGCTGGCTATTATCCAGAAAAGGGGGTTCTCAAATAAACTTTGGGTGCTGGAATTTCTGAGCCAAATTATTTGATAGAGGCCATTATTTTGCCTGGATATATACAAAGGAGAGATAGTCAAATACTGGCTGAAAATGTAATGCCAAGCATCTCTTTGGAAATTCCTCAACCATCCACGCAGGGGGAAAAGGTGGGCCTTTGAGGAACCCCATGGGGGTTAAATTAGTTCTCCCCACCAGAAAATCTGAGGAAACCATCTGGTGGGCTAAGACCCCTAAAAAACTTAGGTATGCCTTGGCACCTTACGCCTGTACTATCTCTCCTGCCCTTTCTCTCTATTGCGTTTATGTATTATAGAGTACACCATTGGCTTTGAATCCAGGCGAGGTGGCTCAGAACGCGCCCCCTGGGTGGTTGGCAGTCGCAGCTTCAAGTTACCCTACCAAACTTGGTCCCCTTCTGTCCCATCTTTGCCCAGTTCGCAGAAGGGGGCCCTCAGCAGGTTGTGAGATCCTGGAGACACAAGCTCTGAGCATAAGTGGTGTGGACAGAGAGGAGTGGCAGAGCTCCTGGACAGGAATCTTCTGGCTCTTCCTCTGTGGGATGCCAGCTGGATCGCTCTACTGATGATTTCTGCCTAATCCTGTGCAGAAGACAGGTTGTGTGTGTGTGTGAGTGGTGTGTGTGTGTGTGTTGTGGTGTGTGTGTGTGTGTGTGTGTGCTGACTGGGGACAGAGAGCTCAGATTATGGTCAGTTTGAAACTGTAGGCTAGGGGCAGAGCTCAGGGAAACAGTGGACGTAGTACAGCGAGGAAGGCAAGTGTCTTACATGCAGCCAACTTAGGTTCAATTCTTAGAACCCTATCTGGTCCCCTGAGCACTGGCCAGGGAGTGATCCCTGAGATCAGGACTGTGTAAGGTTCTGAATACAGCAGGGTGCTATAAAACAAAAAGAAAAAAAATGAAAGAAACAGTGGAGAACCCCTCTGAGCAGATTAAGGCTAAAACTATCTTGTTTCTATCTTTGTCTCTCTCTGTCCTCTGTCTTTTGTCTTTGTCTCTCTTTCTCTCATCTTCCTTTTAGACACTATAGTTTGCCATCTTGTTATGAAGGGTTATCATGCCTATTTCTTTCCCCTCCTTTCAGCACCCAGTTCTTGTCCAGAGTGATTGTGTCCATTCTTATTGTCACAGTGGCCCCTTCTCTCTCCAACTGGACACCCCAACTCATTCCTACTGTCTTTATGTTGCCTGTTTAATCAAGGTGGTTTTAGAGTGCTGACACCTGAACCCCTATTCATTACTGAACAAGATCCTCACAATAGCAGACACCCTGCAGCTGTCTGCCTCATCCCAGTCCCTCCTCCCTGCCCCTCTCTGACCTATGAATCCAGCCTGTTTCTGTGAATTCCGTTATCAACATTTCTTGAAGTAGGTCCCAATGGTGTAAGGGCCCTGTCTGAGAAGCTCTCAACACCCTTGGGTGGGTGAAGAGACTGCATTCTCCATGTTCCAACGGATGGGAACCAGGCTTCAGAGATATCAAGAACTTGTCCCAGGAACTGGAGAGATAGCATGGAGGTAGGGGTGCTTGCCTTGTTGTGCAGAAGGACAATGTTTGAATCTCGGCGTCCCCATATGGTCCCCCAAGCCTGCCAGGAGCGATTTCTGAGCATAGAGCCAGGAGCACCCCTGAGCACGGCCAGGTCTGACCCCCCCCCCAAAGAAACTTGTCCCAAAGTCCATACAACTCAGGAGAGTGAGAAGTCGATCTGAGCTAAAAGTCTCTTTAGGGCAGGGAGAGATAGCATGGAGGTAAGGGCATTTGCCTTGCATGAAGAAAGATGGTGGTTTGAATCCCAGCATCCCATATGGTCCCCTGAGCCTGCCAGGATGATTCTTGAGCTCTAAGCCAGGAATAACCCTGTCAAGTGTGGCCACCAAAAATAAATAAAGGCTTATCAGCTGCAGAGACCCCCGGAGCCTCTATCCTAGTGCCCTGAGAGCTTTATGCGTCTGGGGTACAGAAAATTGGGGGTCAGAGAATTTGGGGATGTGGAGGGAAAAAGGGAGGTTGGCTTTGACTACCCCACCCCATGGAAGTGTTCCAGGGAGGAAGTGTTGAGAGTGGGTATAGATGACAAGTCCCTCCCAGAGCCAGCTGGATGCACCCAGGCCCAGTAGGTGAGTCAGCCTGAGCCTGAAGCTGCTCTTCCGAGTCCTTCCCTCTCCTGGCACCATTGGCCCCTCCTATCTGCAGCTCCTTGGATGTGATTCTCACCAGTCTCGGACAGGCAGTGCCAGGGGGCCAGGCCAGCATCCGGCTGGCAACATTGCCCAGCACGTCCTCAACCAACCTGGACAGCAGCCCTGTGGCCTTTGAGTCAGGGACACTCATCTCCCTTGTGGCAAATCCACCCCGCCCGCACCCCCAGGAGGCAAGGCAGTGATTACTCCTGACTCTGAGCTCAGGAATTATTCCTGGTGGGTTTACAGGACCATATGGGACGCTGGGGATCAAGCCCGGGTCAGCCACATGCAAGTTAAACACTCTATGCTATCACTCTGGCCAATAATCCTGTGATGTTGTTGTTGTTTTTTCTTTTAACCATGGTTTTCCTTCCTCCACCTAAAAATTCCTAGTTTAGAAAATATGCTCCCAGCTTGGGATCCTTGACTGCTTCCTTCCCATCAACCCCTTAAGAATCATTGATTTCGGGACCGGAGAGATAGCATGGAGGTAAAGCATTTGCCTTTCATACAGAAAGACGGTGGTTCGAATCCCGGTATCCCATATGGTCCTCCCGTGCCTGCCAGGGGCGATTTCTGAGCATAGAGCCAGAAGTAACCCCTGAGCGCTGCCGGGTGTGACCCAAAAACCAAAAAAAAAAAAAAAGAATCATTGATTTCGGGGGCCAGAGAGATAACATGGAAGTATGGCGTTTGCCCTGCATGCAGAAGGTCGGTGGTTTGAATCCCAGCATCCCATATGGTCCCCCGAGCCAGCCAGGAGCGATTTCTGAGCATAGAGCCAGGAGTAACCCCTGAGCACTGCCTAGTGTGACCCAAAAACCAAAACCAAAACCAAAACCAAACAAAACCGAACAGAAAAACAGTCATTGATTTCATTTGTTTTTGGTTTTTGGGTCACTCTCAGCAGTTCTTAGGGCTTACTCCTGGCAATGCTCAGGGGACCACCTGGGATGCCAGGGATTAAACCCAGTTGGTCTTGTGCAAGGTAAAGATCCTACCCTTTGTGCTATATCACTCCAGCACCATGTAATCATTAATTTCAGGCCCAAGAAATTGGACAGCTGGGATGATGCTTGCCTTGCACACAACCAACTGAGGTTCAATCCCCAGTACCCCCCATAAGATCCCCTGAATCCCACCAGGAGTAACCCCTGAGCACAGAGCCAGGAGTAAGCCCTGAGCACTTCTGGGAAAAGTCTCCAAATTAAAAATACAACAACAAAATCATTGATTTCAGACCAGAAGATAATACTGGAGTTAGTAGGACTTTTGCTTAAATGTGGGTGTCCTGAGTTCAATCCCTGGCAGCCCATAGGATCCCCCAAGCCCTGCCAGTAGGAAGCTCTGGGCACTTTCAGGTGTGGGCAAATTTCCCCTCAAATCATTGAGCTCATGGATGCCGGGCACAGAGACTGAGTTTCCCTTTGGCTGGGTGGGGAAACTGAGGCTCAGAGAGGAAAAGGGCTTTTGCAACGTCACTGGGCTGGGCAGGATCAAAGCACAACTGGGTTCCTACAGATGGGCTCTCTGCTGCGAGCTCCATCCTTCAGTGCTCTGGGACTTAGGATAAGTCTGTGCCCTTTTCTGGATTCGTCTTAGGGGCTCAGGAGCACAGATCAGATGCACGTAGCTTGGTCGGGACGAGACTTAAGGCCCAAGAGAGGTTCTCATGGTCTTATCCTCTGCTGTCTGTCCACACCCTCCAGGAAGTGGGGAGCTGGCCACTCAGAGATGGGGCCACCCTGCAACCAGCTCTGCAACCACCCTGCAGCCTCTTTGCTCTGGGACTCTGGAGTACTTGCAGCCAGTCCAGGCTGCCAGCTCTACCTTTCTACAGGTGCTGGCCAGGCTCAGGGCAGTCAGAGGCCTGAGAGGCGCCGCTATTTTTACCAGGCGGGTGGACAGTTGCGTCTGTCATCTTAGCTAGGGCTCCAAGAGAGGTCAGACTGCACACCCATAGCCCCCCGGGCCTGGCTCATGTCTGCAGCTGCTCGCTGCAGTCCCCATGGGGCCCAGGTCTGGCTGTGACCCCACAGATGAGAACGCCTCGTTCCTCACCCACCCCCACGCCTGCTCTTAAATGTTATTATTTTAAGCTCTTTACTCAGCTGATGAGAGAGTCATAGAAAAGTTTGAGACTTTGCCGGGACAGAGAGTGAGAGAGAACAGAGCCTCCCAGAGATGGGGACAGATACTCGAACGTCAGCCAGACAGAGAGACAGAGGCCCCGGGGTGAGGGGTTGGGGAGAAGCAAAGACAGTCTGATGCAGGGAATTGGAGAAGTAGAGAAACAGGAAAGGAACTAAAGAGAAGACAAACATGGAGGATAGGAAGGATGGCATAGTGGGGAGGGTGTTTGCCTTGCACTCAGCTGACCTGGGTTTGCTCCTTAGTACCCCCAAATGGTCCCTTGAATTCTACCAGGTGTGACCCCTGAGAAGTAAGCTCTGGGTATCACTGGGTGTGGTCCAAAAACAAAAAATAGGAAAGAGCAGGAGAAAGAGGAGGAGAAGGTAGGGGAGAAAAGAGAGGAAAAAGAGAAAAAAAAGAGGAAGGCCATTTGCTTTGCACATAGCCCACCCAGGACGAACCTGGGTTCGATCCCTGGCATCCCATATGGTCCCTCGAGCCTGCCAGGAGCGATTTCTGAACATAGAGCCAGGAGTAACCCCTGAGCACCAGCAGGTGTGGACCCCCAAAATTTTTTTTAAAAAAAGGAAGAGGAGGAGGAGAAGGGAAAGAAGAAGATGAAGAGGAGGTTATGGGTAGATATGATTTCACCTTGACATCCTTATAGGGCAGAGCGTTCTCGCTTCACAGATGGGGAAACCGAGGCCCCTGGGAGGAGCTGAGGAGAGTCAGGGCTTCCCACTGCTTCTCTGTTCCCAAGGCAGCTGTTTGAGGGGGACCAAGGAGGGCCCCTTAGAAGTGAGACAAGGGCTCAGATGTGGGACTTTTGGTGGTGCTCGGTAAGCAGGACAGTCTCTCCCATAGAGTGTCCCTGAATTCCCAGCACCAGGCAGTACTCGGGTACCCTGAGGGCTCCACCTTTGTTCCAGAGAGGCCCTGACTGGCCTCACGTCGGCAGGGTGGAGTGACCTCAGGAGCCCTTGGAACGTGATTGCTGGCAGGTGTTGGGAATGGGTTACTGGGGCCACAGTCCACAAGGCCAGCCACAAGAGAGTGATGGGGGGGGGGGCGTATGAGTGGCAGATGGTGTGAGGCTGTCTTGCTGCTGAGGATCGGTGGGCTCCAGATTCCAGGTCAGGTTCATGGCTGCTCCCCCTTTGTTGGGTGGTCTGAACCCCCTTGACTTTCCCCTCTAGAAAAGATCCAGAACAGGGCTCCCTGTCTGGGACATATCTCTGGCTGTCTCTGGCCCCCTCCCCACCCAGCTTACCATGTGCTCCCCACTACTCCCACACCTGGCAGAAGACCCCCAACAATGCCCCCTACTCATCTGTCTTCCCCATTGGCTTCTCCAGTGTCCCCTGAGCTGTCTCCTCTACTCCTTGCCAGCTCTGGCCCTCTGGGGAAAGCAAACGCCTATTCATTCTTCAATACCCTGTGCTCCCGGCCCCCTCTCAGCAGCGGTCAAGTCTTGTGCTTTATTTGTATCCCTAACCCCCACCTCTGTCAGAGACACCCCCCCTCCTCATGTTCTCTGAGCTTGTAACTGTGCTGAGGCTCTGAGTGATGTGGCTTCTACTTTAAGGGGTCTTAAAGCTCTGCCCTCTGGGGGGTTTGGGACCTGGAAACGTCCACTGAGGTTTAGGATTCAGCTTTAAACTCGATAGAGATGCGGGGTTCCCCCAGGCACCAGCAGCCATGGCAGAGCAGAAACTTGCAGCAAAGACCTGAGCTAGGAGGGTTCTCTCTGGGGTTCTGGCTGTACCCCATTTTTGTGCATCGGGAGAATGGCTGTTACCTCGCTGCCATCTGCACCCCATTCCCAGGAGGGTCGTGGCCACTCTTTTGAGTGGCTTTGTGGCCACTCTTTTTTAATAAAAGAGGACTTTAGGGGGACCAGAATGATAGCATAGCAAGTAGGGTGATTGCCTTGCACATGGTTGATCAGGGTTCGATCCCGGTATCTCATATTGTTTCCTGAGCACCACCAGGAAAGATTTCTCTTTTTTTTAAAAAACTTTATTGATTAGTTTTTGGTCCACACTCAGCAGTGCTCAAGGATTACTCCTGGCTCTGCACTCAGAAATTGCCCCTGACAGGCTGGGGACCATAAAGGGATGCCAGGAATCAAAATGGGTCCCTCCCAGGTCAGCCACCTGCAAGGCAAATGCCCTACCCACTGTGCTATCTCTTCAGCCCCAAGAGTGATTTCTGAGAGCAGAGCCAGGAGTAACCCCTGAGTACTATTGAGTGAAGCCCAAAACAACAACCAAAAAGGACTTTCATTGGTTTGGAGTACAGGACCAGGGTGGGTCTGTGTGTTAGACAGACTGACAGACAGATAGACACTGAGACAGGGGAGAAAGAAACAAGATAGAGGCAGAAGGAGAGGAGGGAACATCAGAGTGGTGTGGGGGCCTGAACAGGCAAGTCTGTGGGACCTGAAATTCCAGAGGGGGTTGGAAATCTCTGTACCCCCCTCCCGCCATCTGGTGCCACCTCTGTTCCCCGTCACTGCTGTCATAGTGCTGTCACTGCCCCCCCCCCCACTTTCTCAGCTAAACCTGGGTCATATCCCAGAGCTCTCAGCGGTCACCCACTGTCTTCCTAGGTTTTCCCAGGCCCCACTTCCCTAGCCACACCCACACACTGTCACAAGGTCAGGCAGAGTCAGGCATGTCCAGGGAGCAGAAAGGGAGTGACATTGAGATTGACCTAGTGGGAGAGGACACACACATATACACACAAATACACACAAATACAGACAGACATATACAGACACACAGTACATAGAGACACACAGACACAGAGGGACACACAGACTTGTACTCTCCTCTTTAGTATTGTAGCTCAGATGAAAAATATTTCACAGGGTCCAGAGACATGCTCGGAAGGGCCGAGTGTATAGGCCCTGAGTGACCCCTGAGTGGCCAGTGAGTGCTGAGCTGGGTGTGGCCCAAAGGCCAAAAAATACCCAGGAGCTGAGGTCAGCAATGCAGAGTGAGCTTGAATCCATTTCACGGGCCTTTCTAGGGACCAGGGCGCACCCCGGCAGAGCACCAACCATACAGGGTGAACCCTGGGTCCCTCCTGCCGCACCACACAGAGCCTGGTTGGGCATTCGTGGGATCTGCAGTGCAGGAGAAATACCCCCTGGAGGAGGGCTTTCCATGGCGCATGACTCTGGAGTGTCCCATGACACTGCCCTTTCTTTCCAGCATGGGAAGCTGGAGGTGGCACTGTGTCAGGCTGGCCTGTCAGGGCCATGTGCAACAGGGCTGTGTGCAACAGGGTTGTGTGCAAAAGGGTCCTGTGCTTGCTGTGTGTCTTTCAGTGTACACATTGCTGTTGGATTGTAACAATGCTATTACACATGGGCTGGATGTTGGCAGGTGCAAATGTCACTTTTCTAAACTCCAAGACTCAGTTTCTTGTGCTGTTGGCTCTATTGTCCCAGCCACAAACACCATCTCTGCAGGGGCTGGAGCGGTAGTGCAGTGGTAGGGCATTTGCCTTGCATGCAACTGACCTAGGACAGACCGTGGTTTGATCCCCCGGTGTCCCATTTAGTCTCCCAAGCCAGGAACAATTTCTGAGTGCATAGGCAGGAGTAACCCTTGAGCTCATCGGGTGTGACCCAAAAACCAATAATAATAATAATAATAATAATAATAATAATAATAATAATAATAATAATCTGCCATCTTTGCAGAGTAAGTGAATAGATGAGCAGATCCAGTGGATCTTTGAGAAAAAGAGAGAGAGAGAAAGAGTGAGAGAGAGAGGGAGAGGGAGAGAGAGAGAGGGAAAGAGAGAGAGAGAGAACCTTTATCCATCATCTGACTATGACTTTTGTCCCCGACTCCAGCTCCGGCCCCAGAACTGTCCCTATAAGCCTCTGAATCTGAGGTCAGTTCTATTTGGGGGGGTGGTGGTTTGGGGCCGCACCCAGCAGCACTTAGGGGTTAGTTACTTCTAACTCTGTGTTTAGAAGTAGCTCCTGGAAGGCTCAGGGGACTATATGGAATGCCAGGAATTGAACCCAGGTCAGTCCTGGGTCTGCAGTGTACAAGGCAAACGCCCTACTGCTGTACTATCTCTCAGCCCACTGGGGTCAGTTCTGTCCATGGCTTCAGGCTTCCTGGGGGTCAAGCTGGTTGGTGCCTGGCCCCTGCACATCTGAGGAAACAGCTCCATTGTGTCTCCCCAGATGCTGCACCAGAAACACCCCTGATTCTGATTTTTCTGCTATCCTCAGCAGACGCCTTTCCCCCTCCACAGGCCCTCAGGAAACTGCAGACGACACTTGTCTGATTCAAGGTCCGCAGTTCTGGGGTCTGGAGCAATAGTATTTGCTCAATGAAAATTCACCACAGCATGCAGAATAAAGGAGGAGCACATTTTGAAGAGCACATTGGAAAACATACATTAGCTTCTGTTTTCCCACTGGGCTTCCCTCTCCTTCCTTGCTCCTAAATTGCCACAGAGAGCTCAGCATTTTCACACTCCAGTCTCAGAAAGAAAGGGAGAGCCGAGAGGGAGAATTGATGTGTCCGGGGCCAGAGAGATAGTACAGTGGGTAGGATGCTTGCCTTGCACACAGCGAATCTAGGTTTGAACCCCAGCATCTTATGTGGTTCTCTGAGCCTACCAGAAGTGATTCAGGAGAAAACCTTGAGCACTGCTGGATGTGGCTCAAAAGCAACGATAAAAAAAAAAAATGATTCTGTTTCATGTGAATTTTCAAGTTCAATGCTGAGACCCCAAGAATACAGAGAAAAAAAAAAGAAAAACAGAAAAGGCAAGTTCAGGGCAGAAATTATGAAAGGCACCCTCCACAGGCTGGAATTATAAGAAGGGAAGAGTTGATAACAAGCTTTAAGCAGCTTGGAGTTAGTTCTCAGAGAAAATGGTTTTGCCCCTAATCAGGACCACTGCTAGCTCTGAGGACTCCCTGAGTGCATAGGGAAAAGACATTCATTCCTTCTGGCCCCACAATTTGGCCATGGGAGCAGAATCTGAATTCTGCCCTGACTGGTTTCTGTGGGCTGGTACCCAACAACCGTACAGGGCATCTATGCAAAGACCCCACTCGACATTGAAAGAGGAACATGTGGAGGACAGACTGATGGGTCTAAATAGAGGGGGGAAAAACCAACAATTCTGCTTCGAAGATCCAGCGGACACCACTTCTTGGGACAGAGGGTCCCTAGAAGCGAGGGGTCCCTAATAGAGGAGTGTTGGGGTTCCATCTTAGAGACTCCTCCAGTGACTGATGAGACATTTTCTGAAGACCAAACAGGGTGAGACACCCCCAAGGAGAGACCACAAACTGCCACCAGAGCATTCTCTTCTCCATTCTCCAACCCTTCAGCCACAGTTGAGCATGAAAACCCCTTAGTATGAACCCAAACCTCGGGGATACGTAGAATTGGGGGACACACCAAGGAGACCCTGTTCACTTCCACAGTGAAATTTCAAACAGAAATCCAGTGGACTGGGCTGGAGACATAGCATGGAGGTGGGGTGTTTGCCTTAAAAGCAGAAGGTTAGTGGTTGGAATCCCGGCATCCCATATGGTCCCCCGAGCCTGCCAGGAGCGATTTCTGAGCGTTGAGCCAGGAGGAACCCCCAAGCACTGCCGGGTGTGACCCAAAACTAAAAAAAAAAAAAAAAAAAAGAAAGAAAGAAAAAGAAAAAGAAATCCAGCGGGCTTTGTGGAGTCAGAACCAGAAGGCTTTGCACCCTTCCCCAAAACCTAGGTACCAGGGGCCAGAGAGATAGCACAGCGGTAAGGCGTTTGCCTTAGACGCAGAAGGATGGTGGTTCGAATCCCAGCATCCCATATGGCCCCCGTGCCTGTCAGGAGCGATTTCTGAGCATAGTGCCAGGAGTAAGCCCTGAGTGTGTGACCCCAAAACCAGGAGTAACCCCGGGTGTGACCCAAAAACCATTAAAAAGCAAAACAAAACAAACAAACAAAAAAACCTAGGTACCAGCTCCAGAGCATCTGAGCACTCCTATCCTCTCTGGGTGTCAAGAAACCCAAGGCTCAAACAGAGCGGCCAAGATTTAGTGGCGTTCTAGAAAGGGGAGGGGGGGAAATAAAAAAGAAAGAAAGAAAGAACTTGCATTTTGTGCACGTCTGATGTCTGCGCTTTCTTCTTTATGCTCTGGGCTCGGCAAATCCCAGCGGCTGTGGGACGCATGCTAAATGCTTGCATTGCTCTTCACCCTCATTTCATCCTGCCCTGCTTTAATGAGCAGGACACGAGGCCTCCCTGATGAGACTGCCAATGGTTCCAGGGCAGGGGCCCAGCTTTCAGGACTTAAAATCCTGCCCACGTCGCCGAGACCACCGAAGCGACATAAATGCACCGGCTTTCTCTGCAGGCTAAACGCTTCGCACTACCCAGCCCTCCTCCCCTTGTGAGTCCTCCCTGCCTGTCCTCCCTTCTTCTCACAAAGCATGAGGACAGCTGGGGGCTACATGGGAGGGTTGGGCTCTCGTCATGCACCAACACAGCCGAGGGTTCGAGGGCTCGAGACCTGCCCACACTCAACTCCCGTGTGATATGGGCTGGTCAGTCCTAGGTTGGAAGTCCTTGCCTGGTTCTACTGGGATCCCTGGAGACTTCTGGAACCAAGGAACTTCCCAGAGGTGGTTCCTTGTATCTTGGGCTCTTTCAGATCTTCCTTGGGTCTCCTCAGATCTCCAGATCTTTTCCTATAATAACCCTTCCCTGGTTTTGGGGTCTTACACCAGCGCCCTATTCCAGGAACTTGAAGCAACCCTTAGGCTCGTCACAGCAATGGCTTGTAGTGGGCTGGAGTGATTGCACAGGGGGAGAATTGCCTTGCATACAGTAGATCCGGGTTCGATCCCCAGCATCTCATAGGGACCCCTGATCCCACTAGGAGTGACCCCTGAGTGCAGAGCCAGGAGGAAGCCCTGAGTATCCACCAGATGTGCCCCTACCCTCAAAACAAAACAAATAAGGATGTTTCTCCTGCTGGCAAGTCTTAAACCCACCATGTCTCTCTGCTCGAATTCCTGCTCCACCTGCTGCTTAGAAGCTGGAGCCTTTGCAAATGTGACTTTTCAGTTTTGGGGAATGTGGGTCTATACCCTCAACCTAGTAGGAGCTTCCCCACTGCAAACCTGGGTGCTGTGCCCCTCATAGATACCAGTGCTTTCTCCCTCCAGGGCTGTGTCCAGCACCCTCCCTGCTACAGAGGAGGTGATGAAATAACGGGGTCCCAGACCTTCCCTCCTTCCCACACCCCTTCTTCAGCCCCACCCCCTGCACAACCACCCCTCTTCCTTTCATTTCTCCCCAAGGAGGTGGAGAGCGAGATCCTTGGATGTTCTTAATTCGGGATTCCAGAATCACCATGGGAGACTCAAAGTTGCGTGCCGGGTCCTTTATTGAAACCAGGAGCTGAGAAGGACACTGATATTCCTGGGGGAGGATCTGACAGGTCGGTGCTGGGCTGGGGGAGGCTGGCCAGTCCCTCAGATCCCTTTCTCTTTCTCTCTTTGCCAAGGGACTTTCTGCTATTTGGGGGAATGGGAGCTGGATAGTGATGGCTGGAAGTTAGCGGTCAGCTTGGATTCAGGGTGTCAAGTTGAGGGGGGAAAAGTGTAGGGCGGTGAGTGTAGCGATGAGGAGAACCAGAGTGGGGTGATATGGGAAAGGAGGGTAGGGCTCCATATTTTGCAGCTGGTGGATAAGCACCTCATTCCTAAGGATTGGGGATTCCCTCCCTTAACCCCGTCCTGCCTTTTCTTTCCCCCTAGAGCTCGGACACTCAGACACACTCTACAAGCTATGTGTAATTCACCAATATTGGGCCCTCAGCTCCAGGGGCCACAAGGAGGGGATGGGGCCTCAGGGGTCTAAGGGTTCTTGAAGGGTCTTGGGGGGTGGTTGCCTAGCCCTGGAAACCCAGCTCCTTGTACTTGGCAGCGATGTCGTTCCGGAAGAGCTCCAAGGCCTTGTTCATGGCGCCCTGAGCGTCGGCTCCAAAGTCCCCTCCATGCTTGGCCTGCAGGACCTGGATGATGGCCTCTGAGATGAACTGTGGGAGAGCAGGAGGGGTTTAGTAGGGCAGATTGGGGTTGGGTGCCCCCACCTGACATTCACCTTCACTGCACCAACTCCACCAGGATGTCCTCTGTGGAGGCAAGCCAGGACAAGGAGCCCCCTCCCTGAGGCCCATCTTGACCAAGCCACATGGCCAAGGTCACCCCCCCCAAAAAAAAACCTTCCCAGCGGGGGCTCTGGGATGAACTCTGGTATGTCTGATTTGGATCTGATTTGGGGGGTCACCTCCAGCGGGGCTCAGGGCTGATCCCTGATTCTGTGCTCTCTGGTTCCTGGCAGGGTGCAAGGGACCCTAGAAGTTGTCAGAAATCTAACTTGAGGTGACTGTGTGCCTTTACCCCGACTCCCATGAGGACCCTGGGCCTACCAGCCAGTGTCTACAGAAAGGAGAGAATCCCCATAGTCCTTCCCCTTGGCTCGGCTTTTCCAGGAGCTCTGGAGAACTTTCTTTGTACACACACTTAATTCTTTCTTGTTGCTTGTTTTGTCTTTTGGGGGTCACACCCAGAGGCACTCAGGGGTTACTCTTGGCTCTGTGCTCAGAAATCGCTCCTGGCAGGTTTTAGGGACCCAATGGGATGCTGGGATTAAACCCAGATTGGCTGCGTGCAAGGCAAACTCACTACCCACTATGCTATCACTCCAGCTCCATGCACTTAATTTTCATCCTGAGTGACTTGCAGTGGTGGAAGAGACAGGTAACAAGGAACTGGGGTGAGGGGGTGGGAAATTCTTCTCTGTATCCTGGGATAACTTGGGAGACTTGAATTCTAGGGTCACCCCAATCCCATGGGACCTCACATAAGGCTGGACCCCCAACTTATGCTTTTCTTTGTCTACAGCAGAGCTACCAGGTCTAGGAAATTATAGGATGGTTCCTTTATCCCCACATGCAGGTGAGGAGAGTGTGGAGGGAGTTGGGGTTTGTAGGAGCGACCCCTGGTGGCTGGGGCTTGACAGTGCATGGGCGATCAGCTTTCGGGTCCAGAGCAAATGTATATATAGTATAGTGGGTAGGGTGCTCAATCCCTGGCACCCCATAGTGTCCCCCTTCAGAAATAGTCGCTGAGTTCAGACTCAGAAGTCATGAGTGCCACCAAGAGTGGCCCCCAGACAAACAAGCAAAAAAAGTTCAGTTTTTGGAACCAATGTGATAATGCATAGTGGGTAAGGCACTTGCCTTGTATGCAGCTGACCCAGCTTCAATCTTATATGGTCCCCTGAGTATGGGGGGGCATGCCCCCAAAAGTCCAGTTCTTTCTCTTTTTGGGGGTTGGGGAGGGAGCCACCTCTTGCAGTGCTCAGGGCTTACTCCTGGCTCTGCATTCACTGGTGGTGGGAAAATGTTGATTGGAGTTGGGGAAATATGTATGATATCTTATCATCAAAAACTTTATAAAGCCTGGTGTTTACATGTAAAAATAAAAGAATAAAACGAGTGGGCCAGGAAGTACATCGGATAAGACCTTACCAACAGGGAAGCGCTTACCTTACACACATATAAAGCAGATTCAATCCATGGCATCCCTGTAGTAAGCCTCAGCACCGCCAAGAGTAATTTTTGAGTGTACAGCCAAAAGTAACCCTGAACACCACTGGATGTAGTTCCACCCCCCAAAAAATAAAACAAGTTCAGCTTCCTCTGGATGTCCATTAGTTGGCCCTGGGAGCTTTCTTGCCTGAGTTTCCCTCCCAGTACAGAAGGGGTCAGCCTTTAGTTGCTTTGTGAACCTTGCATGCACTGGGGAGTTGGGCTCTGTACCCCAATAGCGATGTTTTTTTGCTTTGCAGCGGGGAACAGGGGCTGGCACAGAGGAGGGCTGGTGAAGATGTGCGTAGGATGTCAGGTGTCAGGGCAGAGGCTGGGAGACCATGTCAGAATCTCTTTATTATGCTGAGTTATGTTGAGTTCTGCTGAGTCTCAAGGCAAGTAGTTCCTGGAGTGTAATGGGTGAGGGTGCAAAGAGAAGGTGAGGGGGTGTTTGTGGTACTGATGAGAGAGGTTGTGCCCCCCAGATAGGAATAACAGAGTTAGGGGCGGGCTTCAGAGTGCCTAGACCAGAGAAAAGAGCAGTCACTGAGTCACTGGAGCCTTGGGCTTTGAGTTTTGGGCCAACTGGTCAACCCCTTGGAGTTCTGCCTGCCCATCTGTGGGTGAGATGGGCTTCTGCCTAGATGGGTGAGATGCTGCTCACTGCTGCCCATGTCCCCCCCCCCCTTTTTTGCTTTTTTTGGGCCACACCCAGTAACCCTCAGGGGTTACTCCTGGCTATGCACTTAGAAATCACTCCTGGCTTGGGGGACCATATGGAACACCGAGGGATGGAATCACGGTCTTTCCTAGGTTAGCGTGTGCAAGACAAATACTCTACCACTTGTGCCACCACTCTGGCCCCCATGTCCCCCTTTTCCTTCTTCAGTCACCTATAGGTGGTCTTGGACTTGGCAAAAATTAAAAAAAAAACAACTACACTTCCCAGTCCCCTGCTGGAGAGCAGTGGTCTTGTAGCCTACTTCGGGCCAACCAACTGCTAGCATTCATCCCTAGTTGGATGAGATGTTTGGAATCCTGAAAGGAAGACTTCTCTTCCTTCTGTCTCTTGTAAGGAAACAAGAACCAGAGGGCTGGTGCTCTGGCAGCCTGGTAGATCATGAGTTCCTTTTAGGGCCAGACCCTACCTGTTCAGACACTGGTGACAATTCTGGACTCAGGGGCTCCTGTTGAGAATTCTCCCCCTTTTCTCTCTTGATCTTCATTGTCCTCCCAGTGAGGTTGTTCCCTGCTATCTACTCTGGCCTTACAGGTGTGTCTTGCCTAGAACCAAGAGAGCCAGCCTCAGTTTCTACACTTCCTGTGTGTGTCCAGGTTAGGGGCACAGAGCAGGGGCCTGAGCTTTGGATCAACAGAAACCAGCAGGAGTTGTGGCTCAGTTGTTTGCTACAGGGACATGTCCCGGCCAAGTGCTCAACATCTCAGTTTTCTCTTCTGCCCAGTGGGTATGATCCTGGGAGTATGCCATAGAGGAAATGTGCCCTCACAACCACTTTTCTAATTTTTTAAAGGCAGCAGGATGCTGGTCTGGGAGGGGGAGAAATGTAGATCTCTAGGACACCAAGAAGGGGCCAGAGCGACATCACAGCGGGAAGGGTATTTGCCTTGAATGCGGCCAACCTGGATTCAATCCTGGGCATCCCATAGAATCCCCTGAGCACTGTCAAGAATGATTCCTGAGTGCAGAGCTAGAAGTCGCCCCTGAGCACTGCTGGGAGTGGCCACAAAACCAATAAAAGTGGGTAAGAAAAGACACCAGGAAGGAGACAAAGAAGAGGGAACCAGACCAGGGCCCCGGGAGGAGAGACCAGATCGTCCAGCGCTTCAGAACCTGGGCGTGCACATAAACCTTGACCCTTCCAGGCCCCCATCCCCACCGCTTGGCCTCGCACCTCCAGGTACTTGACGGGGATCTTGTGCTTGGTGGCGTGGGTCTGGGCCAGCGGCTGCAGCTCTGCCTGGTGCTGCCCTTTCTTCTTGAGGATGCCGCCCAGAGCCGTGAGCACAGTGGTCCCGTGCTTCTTCAGGTCCTCCGACGCCTTCATATCTGCCTCTGACTTGAGGTTCTTGAACTTGTCAAACTTCTCCAGGGTCTCAGGGTGGCCCTGGAATAGCCTGTGGTGCGAATGGGGCTGGACTCAGGGCTGGCAGGAGGTGCCATGACCTCCAGGACTCTTCCCCGCTGTGTGACCTGAGGCCTCCACCTCTATGAATCTAGAAGCAACCTCTGGTGATTGGAGAGAATGGCAAGGTGTACCCGGGCCGGAGCAATAACACAGCAGGGTGGGTGTTTGCCTTATACACAGCTGACTTGAGTTTGATCCCTGGCATCCCATATGATCCCCTGAACCTGCAGGAGTAATTTCTTTTTTTGTTGTTGTTGTTTTGGTTTTTGGGCCACACCCAGCAACGCTCTGTGCTCAGAAATCACCCCTGGCAGGCTGAGGGACAATATGGGATGCCAGGAATAGAACCCGGTCTGACCAGGGTTGGCAGCATGCAAGGCAAATGCCCTATGCTGTGCTATCTCTCTGGCCCCAAGGAGTAATTTCTTTTTTTTTGTTTTCTTTTGTTTTGGTTTTTGGGCCACACCCAGCAACGCTCTGTGCTCAGAAATCACCCCTGGCAGGCTGAGGGACAATATGGGATGCCAGGAATAGAACCCGGTCTGATCAGGGTTGGCAGCATGCAAGGCAAATGCCCTATGCTGTGCTATCTCTCTGGCCCCAAGGAGTAATTTCTTTTTTTTGGTTTTGTTTTGTTTTGTTTTGGGGCCACACCCCACTGCCCTCAGGGGTTACTCCTGGCTCTGCACTCAGAAATTGCTCCTGGCAGGCATGGGGGACCATATGGCTTGCTGGGGATTGATCCATCCCAGGTCACCAGCTTGTAAGGCAAACTCTCTAGCTACACTATCACTCTGGCCCCAGGACTAATTTTTGAGTGCAGAGCCAGGACTAAATGAGTACGTTGGGTGTAGGCCAAAACAAAACAAAAAAGGAGGGCACACCTTGTGCTCTGGGATGGTAGAATGGCAGTAATCCCCCCCCCCCCCAACGTACAGCATAAATGCTTGCCCAGGTTGCTTAGTGCTGAGGGCTTGTTTCCTGGTCATGTCTACATTTGCTCTGTGGTGCAGCTCCAGTGGGAGATCTCCTGCCATGGGTGATGGGGTGAACCCAAACCTTGCTCTCTCCCCGGGGTGTCCCCCTCCCCTGGCAGGGATTTTGCAGGAGGCTCAGAGACCCTGTTTTTCTCTCCTCCCAGGAATGGCTTCAGTTCCTGGGATGACCCCTCCCTGAGTTTCTCTTGTGACTCAGTGTGGCCATGGTACCCACAGCTGGGACCAAAGCCTTGTGTCACCCTGGGGCGCCAGCCAAGCTGCATGCGTCACTGACAGCTCATCTCTGCCACCTTCCATCCAACGGTCCCCAGCTCTTGATTCCTCTTATCTGGCGACAATGAGCCTTGAATGTCTGCCAGATAAAAGTCAGGGTCTGGGCAGCCAGACGCAAGAAAAGGCTTAAGGGATGGAAGCATGAAGGAGACTGGCACCCCGAGAAGTTGGGGGTCTCAGACATTTGCAGAGACCTCCACCCCCATGTACCAGAGATTGCAAGAAAAGAAGCATAGATGGAGATGACTGAAGCAAAATTCTCTTTCTCATAAGCTGTGTGTGACTCTCAATTCACTTAACCTCTCTGGGTCTGTAGACCAAAAGGTGAGTCAGGTAACAACCTCCAAATGGTCTAATCCAAGGGCTGGAGTGATAGCACAGCGGGAAGGGTGTTTGCCTTGCACCGTGCCCAGTCCAAGTTTGATCCCCAGCATCCCATATGGTCCCCAGCACTACCAGGAGTGATTCCTGAGCGCAGAGCCAGGAGTAAGCTGTGAACATTGCCTAATGTGGCCCAAAAACTAAAAATAAAAAAAAAATGAAAGAAAAGAAACTTCCAATCTACTCTTTATTGGCATCTTGAGGATGGAACCAGGGCCTCACTGGCTATCACTGAGCCCCAGCCTCGACCTCCAGATTATTTTTGGCAGGGGGTTGGGTTTTGGGGTCTTACTCTGACAGCACTCAGGGGTTACTCCTGGCTCTACGCTCAGAAATCACACCTGGCAGGCTCAGGGAACCACATGGGGTGCCGGGATTCAAACCACCGTCCTTCTACATGCAAGGAAACGCCCTACCTCCATGCTATCTCTCTGGCCCCAATCTCCAGATTATAAGGCTTGACTCTCTCTGCACATTTGCTTTCAAGGGTTTAAGGAAATCAAGTGACTCAGACCCACCATGTTCTTTCTAAACCACCTGGCCAGGGTCTGCTTCTGAGATCCCAGATGGCCACGTGGACCTGTCTGACAGCAGAGACCCAGAAGATGAGTAAGAAACAAGCCCCTCAAGGGGCCTGCAGAGAAGGAGGTTCCCACAAGGGTCCAGCCTTCCTCACCCGCCTGATGCTGCTCCTTCTCACCCTGCTACCTGTTTGCCTCGGTCCTCACAGCCAGGAGAGAGGAGGTCATCGCCCCCCTGAACCAGATCCATAGAACCCCACAAGGCCAATCAAAGGAGCTCGGACTTGCCAAGATGCTGAATGGAAGGACCATGCCAAGGAGGATATGCAAACAGGTTGCCTGGGTTTGAGCCCCAGCGGGCACCTGATCACAGAACCTCACCTCTCTGAATGTGAAGACCCTGATGATATCTGGGAAGTACTTAACACAGGGTCTGTGAGCACGGTGTCCTGTAGGATCACTGCTGTCTCCTTTCCGTCATCTTCTCTGGCATTATCAACCTTGTCATGACTCTCATCATGGCCACCATCAGTTATCGTCACCTCTACCATCACTTGCATCATCACCATCTCATCCCTGACCCCTACCATGATCTCCTCCTTCATCATCATTATCCCCAGATCACCTCCACCATCATCAATCATCATTGCCTTCACCATCACTCCACGTATCAACTGTCACCCCACATCATCCCAAGCATCAGGGCCATCACCTCCACTGTTGGGTCCCGTTTACTCCTTTATTGGTTTTTTGTGTATCCGCAAAGAGCTCCTAGAATGAGAAATTGATTCCCATCCTCTTGTCCCCTTGTGGGGGAGATCTTGGTAATATTTATCCACAGCAAATAATCCACACAGACAAGAAGGTAAAGGGGTAAAAAGTTTGGGTGTAGAGAGTCCTTTGTCAGCCTATTACCAGCTCCAAAAAACACCTGAAGCCAGTAAACTCTGGCAAAAGACCCTGAACACCTCTCTCCTAAATATTTATTCGGCTCTCAACAGCGTCCCCACCTGGAAGGTCAAGGTGGGACAACAGGCAAAGAATAATCTTAAGGAAATGTTTTCATATACAACACTTTACCATCGCCCCACCTTCACCATCACATGGTAGGGATGGGAGTTCAGGAGCTACCCATTGCTGCCATCTGCAGACTGAGTCTGTCCTGTTATGTTTCCTCCCTGTTATTTAAAAAGTGTTTGCTAGCTTCGGCAGCGATTTTCAAGCTTTCCGTAGCCATTTACCATTTTGTTAAACGCAGACATAACAAAGCAGAAAAGGTTTGGGTCAGGACAGGAAAGGTGGGGATGAGGAGCCCCTTTAACAGCTCCCTCCTTCCTGAACCCAGACTGGAGGCCCAGAGCCTCAATCTCCCACTGACCTTGCAGCCTTCCTAGCTAGAAACTGAGATGGATTTGCAGGGACGGTCTCAGCATTGCAGGGAATAAACTAGGCTGCACAGACATGACTTCCCTCTCATTAGCGAGGGCAAGGTAGGACTTTTCCAAATCAGTAAGAAAGCCTGAGCCCGTCACTACTCAGACCCAGAGCCCCCAGAAGTTCCAGCAGCCCCCAAATTGGCTTTGTGTCCCACACAGTTGCCAGCACCTGTTGGCTCCAGGGCCATCCAGGGTTATTATGTCTTGTCCCTGGCACCTGGCCTCTGGCAGCTCTTTTGGATCCTCCCTGGGAAGGGAAGAAAGATTGGCTCCCCTCTGCAACCCCCAAATCTCCTTCAAGAACTCCATAGTCTCTGACTATGCTGGGGGGGGGGAGTTCCCAGGGCCCCTGGAGAATTCGTCTGTACTTGTCTCACTTGGTCACTCAGCCTCACTGCCCAGTCTTCTCTCCAGGGACCAGGTGTGTGTGTGTGTGGGGGGGGGGTGAATCCTGGACTCAGTCCAGAGCATAAGGAAGATGGTCTCAAAGAAAGAATCCCTAAAAGAGTGGCTTATCCAAGGACACTCTAAGGGCTGGTGGCTGAGGGAAACTGCTATCCAAGAGTCCAGTTCACCAAGTACAGGGCAGCAATCATAAGCAAATACCCTAAGAGGCTTGGGGAGTGAAGAGAGATGTTGACTATCGAGTATGGAACACAAGGCTCCGTTAGAGGATAGAGCAGAGCTTAGAGCATTAGGTCATTCTCCCAAGACAAGATGTGAGATCAGGAAATGGGGGATATCCTGGGAGATAAAGGATGTGAGGACAATGTATCCCCCATGGGAATCCCAAATCACTTCCTCTCAGGTTCTGCTAAACATAGTGACACCCCATTTGGCTTTTGGCTCTGTGTTGACCCCAAGTCGTGAGAGGGGTCTAGAGAAAGAGGAGAGGATGGAGGAGGATGGGGGAAAATGAGGTGCTATTCACCAGCCCCATTCTCCACTTCTTGCTACAAAACTCTGTTTTCAACCTTTCTCATCCTGGATAGAAGGGGAGAAATGTTCAGTGACCACAAACAGCTTGAAAGCCTGTGCACCCTCAAACATCCCTAATAAGATAAGACTCTGTTTTCCAGTGATGTGGCTGGGCTTCATCTCTATAAACTACTAGCATCTTCTAGCATCTTCCATGGACCAGATATGTTGGGAATATGATGGGTCCCTGCCAGGCCTCTCCTGAAATCCTCACTTCCGATCTCTGGCAAGGATGTGAGATTTCTGCTCTTTGTGCAGGAGAGGAAATCGAGGCTCTGAGAGGCTGTGTGCCTGCCCCAAAGTCACACAGCCTCTCTGGCACACAGCTAAGGGCTAGGGTTCTGGGTCTCAGCCTTGGAAGGCCGCATCTTAGCCTTGACACCTTATCTTCTGAGTCTGGGAATGCCCCTGTCCTTGTCTATGAAGTGAAGTACCCCCTTGGACACAGATTCTAGGGTCTGACTCTCTTTTTTTGTTGTTGTTTTTTGGGTCACACCTGGCAGCACTCAGGGGTTACTCCTGGCTCTATGCTCAGAAATTGCTCCTGCTGGCTCAGTGGACCATATGGGATGCCGGGATTTGAACCACCATTTTTCTCCATGCAAGGCAAATGCCTTACTTCCATGCTAACTCTCCGGCCCCATGACTAACTCTTTAGTCTTCTGCCTGGGTAACCCCAGACTTGGTCACCAGCTCCTCCCAGCTGCTGACTCAGACCTCAGGTGGATCCCAGGTCCTTCCCTGTCACCAGACATAGATCCTCAGGAACAAGAGAGAACCACATTGGGAATTTCACGCACTCCACCAACAGGGCCAACTGGTCGACACCAGCGTAGATTCTGCCTTGTGGGGAGAGAGGGTGGGCCCTCTGCCTTTACCTGATGAGGACCTCCTGCCCGTGGGTCGGGATGTCAGCCTCCACCTTCCCCCAGATGTTCAGCACCAACTGCCACTCCCCGTCGCTGAGCCCCATGGTGGCGTCTGAAGGAGATCAAAAGAGCAGGCGTGCACTGACAGAGTGTCCTGGCTCTGACGGCTGGGACATGAGGCCACCAGACATCCGGGGCCCTTTTATACCCCTCCTGAGGCTCCAGGCACCTGGTCACCTGACTGATCTCTGGGGCTCCCCCCCTCCTCCGTGTCCCCTTTCATGCAGGGGTCTAATCTTTGCTTTTCTCTAGCCCTCACATGGAAGCTATTTTGGGGCAAGTGCTATTGTGGAGAGGTCAGACAACTCAGGCCATGAGGGGAAGGTGAGGGGGAGGGTGGGTGTGTGGCAAGAGTGAGGCGGAGGTTGAGCCACTGTCTGGGGACTGACTATCAGGGGCCAAGAGAAAGGGCATCGCCCAGCTGCCTGAAACCCAATCCTCCCTCCTGCTGGCGATCCGAGAAGCCTTGTCATGTGCCCAGTTGAGCCTTAGGACTCAGGACAGGCCCTGAACAACCTCCTTCACCATGGTCTGCCCACATTGCAGAGTGCCCCTCACCCAACCTCA
The DNA here is from genome assembly GCF_024139225.1 of Suncus etruscus. Lineage (NCBI taxonomy): Eukaryota > Metazoa > Chordata > Mammalia > Eulipotyphla > Soricidae > Suncus > Suncus etruscus. The sequence goes on along the minus strand of NC_064851.1, from coordinate 8,493,544 downwards.
GAGCTGAGAAGGAACCTGGAGAGTTTGCTTCTTGGGATGACCAGGGCCCATCCAGCATCTCTAAGAATCTCAACTTTCCCATCCACCCAGAAGGCTCCTGGCCATGAAATCTTGCTCACACATTTTGCTCTGGAAATCTCTCTATGGTCTGCCCACACCAGGTACAATTGCATGTGCCTCCCTCTTGTCTCACTTGTCTGTGTTCCTCTCCTAGTGCTGACCCCACTGCTTTCTATTTCTTTGTTTCCCAGCCAACTTCTCCATTAGCGTCAAAAAGTGACAATGCTAATGCTCACAGACATAGCTGGGAGCTGGGCCCTATTCCAAGCACTTTACCTTTGTGTAATCCACCCCCCTCCCCAATCCTACAGAACAGGAACCATCACGCTCTACTTTTCATGGAGGGGAACTTAGAGAAACAACCTAGTCACTCAGTCAGTCCTGGGAAGAGCTGGAACTTGAACTCAAAAAGCAACAACTACCGGCACCCCAGTCTGTGCTCTAAGTCCCTTATGACTTTCATCTGGGTAGGATCTGCGGGAATCTCTTGACCTCACAAAGAGCACTATATTAAGCTGGAATTAAATGGATGTTAATTGTCTAAAAAGGTGGATGACTTTACAAGAAAGTCAAATAAGGGCTTATTGCTTTATTTTATATTCATCCACACATTCAATACCAAATACATCGACTCGCCATCTGCTCATCATCCATTTGTCATCCACCATTTATTCATCTATCCACTGACCATCATCTGTTTATCTTTCATCCATACATCTATCTGCCCCAATATCCCTTCTTCATCAATTCATCTATTATCCTTCCAGCCATATGTCTATCCATCTTCCATCTGCCCACCCATCAACCCATCCAGCCATACACACATCTATCCATCTACTTATCTATTGATCCATCACCCACTCATCCACTCATCCACCCATCCACATATCCATCATCCATCCATTATTCATCCATCCATCCATCTATCCACCTACCCATTCACACATCCATCATCCATCCATATACCCATTTACTATCCACCCATCCACCAATCCATCATGCACCCATACATCCACCCACCCATCCATCCATCCACCCACCCATCCATCATTCATCTATCCATCCATTATCCACCCACCCACCCATCCATCTATCTACCACCCACCCACCCACCTCTCCATCCATCCATTCATCTGCTCACTATCTCTGTCATTTATCTTCTCCTCCACCCATCCATCCATTCAACTATCTTTGTCCCCCTTGGTTCTAAAGGCCCTACTTTGTATGCAGGGGACAACAAAACCAACTAAAACACATCCAAGTTCAAGAAACATCAGGGGCTGAATAGGTTGTTTGTCTTGCACATGACTAACTTGGGTTTGATCCCAGTCATCCTATATGGTTCCCCAAGTCTTCCAGGAGCAATTCCTGAATGCAGAACCAAGAGTAATTCCTGAGCACTGCCAGAATTGCACCCCCCCAAAAAAAACAATACAAATAACAACAAAAAAGAAACTTGCAGGAAATACGAGTCTGGTTTATTTGGTGAATGATCAAGGTGGACACACATTCCTTGAGTTTTTTTTCATGGGACTTCAAGTCACCAAGCACCTACACGTCACTGTAACTCAAGGGGTGCTGAGCAACTGGCCCATTTATAGTTGCAGTCAAAGAGATGCCCAAAGGGTGAGCCGATGACCTGGGGGTTCCCATTTGTCATATTCCTTCCCAATATTGACCTCATGTGCGCTATACTGAGAGGTGGGTATGCACAGTCATTTCTCAGGGGCCTCTAACCTGGGACCCCTCTCATGGGATCACGCCAGCAGGCCATCAGGACAGGGGTGTCTGTAAGATGGATGTGGAGAGGACCCCTCTTCTTCGAGTCAGAACCCCAAACTCGGAGCGTGCCAGGGCAACCTTGAGACCTGAGTGCCCGGGTAAAGCCGCTTGGATTAGCCACTTGCAGATTCACAGCAGCTGCCACTTCCTGTCTGACCTCTGGCAAATCCTTTCAATGAGCTCTATTGACAGAAGCAGCTGGTTCTGAAGAACTGGGGCAGTTAATGAGCGGCGTGGGGGCTGGAGGTCATTCCTCTCGCCCACAGCCTGGCCCTGCAGTCCCTGGCCTGTCCAGGAACCTATGAGATCAACCTTAGACCCTGGACCAGGGAGTGTCTCAGACCCTCTGCATCTGCTACTCGAACCAACAGTGTGGGGGAGTGGGTTGGAGCAAAGGAGAGAGAAGGAAGGAAGAGACACACGCTGACCTCCTCACTGGCCCCAGGGAACCTGCCCAGTATGTAGGGTGCAGGGGCACTTCACAGTGGAAGCTCCCAGAAAAATCCAGCCTCACTAGGTTCTTACTGAGATTATCAGACCCAGGGCTTGGGAGACAGTCCCCAGGGCTGAAACAGGCTTTGCCATGTAGTTAGCTCCTAAGCTCTGCTAAATGTAAACCACAAAATCAAATAAAGCAAAAAAAAGACATCTCAGATTGCCAAGGTGATTTTCCAGCACTTTCTGGCCTTCAGAGAAAGTTCCAAAATGCAGTGAGAAGCTACAGGGTGCCAGGCTGGAGGGAAATAGTCTTGGAGAGGAATATAGGGCCTCATCTTGAATCTGAATCCCAGCCTGAACCCTCGTCTTCCTCACCTCTCCCCATCACCCACTATGTATAGAAACAGACAAGTCTTAAAGATCTCACGGGGCTGGAGAATAGTACAGCACAGAGTTCTTGTCTTGCATAAGCCAATCTCCCCTGGCTTGAGCCCTGGTACCCCAGAGAGTCCTTTGAGCACCACTAAGAGAGATCCCAGAGCATAGAAGTAGAAGTAAGCCCTGAACATGGCCTGGTGTGGTCCCAAACCAAAAAGAAACCTAACAAAACTAACATCTCATCAACTGGTTATTAAAGCTC